>NC_034181.2:74171656-74221656 GCF_002021735.2 Oncorhynchus kisutch | reverse complement strand
ATGTTTATGGTTGCCCCTTGTTAATATAGGTATTTATGGTTACCTCCTGTTAATATAGATGTTTATGGTTGCCCCCTGTTAATATAGATGTTTATGGTTACCCCCTGTTAATATAGATGTTTATGGTTGCTCCCTGTTAATATAGATGTTTATGGTTACCCCCTGTTAATATAGGTATTTATGGTTACCCCCTGTTAATATAGATGTTTATGGTTACCCCCTGTTAATATAGATGTTTATGGTTACCCCCTGTTAATATAGATGTTTATGGTTACCCCCTGTTAATATAGATGTTTATGGTTACCCCCTGTTAATATAGATGTTTATGGTTGCCCCTTGTTAATATAGATGTTTATGGTTACCCCCTGTTAATATAGATGTTTATGGTTACCCCCTGTTAATATAGATGTTTATGGTTACCCCCTGTTAATATAGATGTTTATGGTTGCCCCTTGTTAATATAGATGTTTATGGTTGCCCCCTGTTAATATAGATGGTTATAGTTTCCCCCTGTTAATATATATGTTTATGGTTACCCCCTGTTAATATAGGTGTTTATGGTTACCCCCTGTTAATATAGATGTTTATGGTTGCCCCTTGTTAATATATATGTTTATGGTTACCCCCTGTTAATATAGGTGTTTATGGTTACCCCCTGTTAATATAGATGTTTATGGTTGCCCCTTGTTAATATAGATGTTTATGGTTACCCCCTGTTAATATATATGTTTATGGTTACCCCCTGTTAATATAGATGTTTATGGTTACCCCCTGTTAATATAGGTGTTTATGGTTACCCCCTGTTAATATAGATGTTTATGGTTAATCCCTGTTAATATAGATGTTTATGGTTACCCCCTGTTAATATAGATGTTTATGGTTACCCCCTGTTAATATAGATGTTTATGGTTACCCCCTGTTAATATAGATGTTTATGGTTACCCTCCCTCCAGGTTCTTCAGCTCGTTTCATCTTTGTAAAAAAACGTGTTCATGAAAAATGATCTTTACGATCTGACCTATAAGTATAGGTGCTTATATGTGTGTACATGCGTGATTGCGAGCACATCGCAGTTTGTGTGTGCGTGCGTATGTATGTACATTTTCCTGTCCTGCTACACATTCAAAATGTAATGAGTACTTTTGGGTGTGGGAAAATGTAAGGAGTAAAATATGCATTATTTTATTTTGGAATGTAGTACAGATACCCCCCAAAATACTTAACAGTACTTCAAAGTATTTTTACTTAGTTACTTTACGCCTCTGGCTCCGAGCCCATAGTAGGCCACCGGGTTCATGGTAATGGCCTCCCTTCCTGAGGGGAAATTAGCCGCCCCTGGCCCTGATTGATAAACCAATAAATCTTTAGTGGCCTTGATAATTAAGCTGTCAGCGCTGCTTGTTACTGACAACCTTTTCCCTCTGATGCTTCTGCCTCCATGTTTACACAAACCACGCATTGCCTCCCTGCCCTAGCAGTGCACTATACTGGCTACCCATACAGTACATAGGCTACACACTAGTTTCATGTCAGATCAATCAAATAGGGTTCATATATCCTCACCAGCACTACCCCCTCTACTCTGCTGGCTGACATGGATTAGGAATCCCTGTTGTCTGGCTGTGTAGTGTAGTAGTCCCTGGTAGGGCAGGGCTGTATGTACCTCTATACTGTTCCCCTCCTGAGGACATAAGAGCATGTTGGAACAGAGCCCTGTGGCGTGTATATCCTCTCACCTCAGAGCACTCTCAGCCACTCCCTCCCAGCATGGGTGCACAATAGGCCAGAAATGGGGAGGGATGGTGGGAGTCTCCCCCCTCCTTAAAATAGTGATGATACTGAGATTGTACTGTAGGCATTTTTTTGTTTGATCTTAAATGCTCCCCCCTCCTTCCACTCCCCAGTGTTGTGCTATGTAGATGCTGTTTTGTATAACATCAGATTTCTATTGTTTCCCTTTGTAAAGAATATAATGCTAGGGTTGAGTAGATAAGTGGATAGGGGTTGAATAGACTATGATCTCAGAGATTCAATTTATAACCAGTCAAACATGGTTCAAATATAATCGACCAGGCATAACCCCTCTATTGTCTCCACCTTGACCTATGTATTTATTTATCTGTTGTGATGTGATGTGCATTTTGTTGCGTTGTGTTGTTATGTGCTGTGTTGTGATGTGTTGTGTCACATTTTGTTGCGTTGTGTTGTTATGTGCTGTGATGTGTTGCGTCGCATTTTGTTGCGTTGTGTTGTTATGTGCTGTGTTGTGCTGTGATGTGTTGCGTTGCATTTTGTTGCGTTGTGTTGTTATGTGCTGTGTTGGTGTGTGCTGTTTTGGGATGTGCTGTGTTGGGCTGTGTTGTGCTTGTTGTGTTGTGCTATGTTATGTACTATGTTGGGATGTGCTGTGTTATGTTGTGTTGTGTTGTGCTGTGTTGTGTTGTGCTGGGTTGTGTTCAGACCGCAGGGCCTGTGGGGTTCCCGGTGAGTTCCAGTGTGCTCTGCTGTGGTGACCATTGACCTACTGACAGACAGACAGGCAGCCACAGTGTAGGTTTACAGTGCTGAGTGGAAGCAGCTGGTCTCTCCCTCCATGCCTTCTGTAAACACCCAACATCCGCTTTAATCACAGCCGGCCCTCATCCCCTAGTTCTCAGTCCTCAGCCATCTCAGCCCAATGCCGCGACAGGTAGCCAGTGGTTAGATCGTTGGGCCAGTAACCGAAAGGTTGCTGGATCGAATCCCGAGCTGTTAAGGTCAGAATCTGTCGTTCTGCCCCTGATCAAGGCAGTTAACCCACTGTTCCCCAGTAGGCCGTCATTGTAAATAAGAATTTGTTCTTAACTGACTTGCCTAGTTAAATAAAGGTTAAAATGCCAGAGGTGAGCTCACCATCATTCCCCCAAATCCTCCTGCCCACTCTATGTCTGGTCTGGGTCATATGTCCCTCTACCCCGGCCCCCATCCGGCTCATTCACGTCCAGACCAGGCCAGACACACAGTGAGGGAACGTGTTTAAACTACAGTACACTGGCTTTGATACATATTGGCAGCAGTCAGCATTGTCTAAAGCGACAGGCTGTAGTGCACATTGAGGAATGTGTGTGTGACTGTGTGTGTGTCTCACTCACTGTGAGTTATGACTAGCTACATGGAGGGGTCTCAGGGGTGTTAGTCACTCAGATGGCTCGGTGGACGACCCCTACCTTGGCACAGGGGGCACTCTCTGGGGGGAGGTATCAGAGACGATCCCTGTCTGGCCCTGGATCCTGGCTCTTCCCTGACTGGATGCCCCCTTTCCACACATACACATGCTCCTTCTAAATCCAATCCAACTCCCCACCTACGGCGTGCCCTCTCCCATCCAGGCTCTATATGGAAAATGCATGCATATTTATTCATGTTGCTCTCGGTGTCATGTCCCGCAGCAAAGCCAAACCAATCATTGAGAGGTGTCTTTTCCTCCATAGGAACCTAATTATATCTCACCTTTATTAGTGAGAGGAGAAGGTACTGTACATTCGTTCAGGAGTCTTTTTGTTATGTGTTTCATAACTAATTCCTTCCTTTTAATGTTAGCCTTGTCTTGCATTTCCATTTGGTTGTAGATCCCCCCCCCGCCAAACACAGGAGACATCTAGCTGTGCTATTAAGAATCAGGAATAAGGGAGTTATTTGCATAGCAACATAGCATGTCCATGTCCACTAGCTGTGTTGTGTAACTTTATGTGTTATTCATCATTACATATGATGGTTTATTTATTTAATGGATATTGAGGTTAGGAGGCCAGGGTGTTGATGAAGATGACGAAGGTGTATAGCCTACAGTAGGAGGGAGAGATATAATAATAACATAGTAATCTCCTGTGTCATGAGAGTGTTGTTGGGTAGATTCTACATGGAGGTTCATTATTAGACTCAGAGAGAGTAGGACTGGGACTGGCAGGGTGAGTAGAGGGTCTAGTGAGATCTCTTGGTGCAGGAAGGAGCTCTAATCGTCTTTGTCAACCTCCTGCCGGGATGTCAGGACTCATATAGGTGCTCGTCACATTACAGAGGAACAGGGAGACATCAGCGGGGTGCAATGCCTGCTGCTGACGATGGCGATGTGTTCCCACACATGGACGCCCGCCCGCTGCGGGCAGAGAGAACAGGGCAGCATCAGCGTGCATGGCCCCCGCAACACGTAACTTCTGACGGTCGGAACCAGCGGCTGCTGGCGGTGCGAACGCCAATTCCTTTAGAGGGGAGGTGAAGGAACGGGCGAGGGAGGCAGTGAGCGGCTGCCCTGTGTGTGTTCTGTGGTTGTCTGTGCCCTCTGTCACCGCCACTTAGTGGTTCCTCCAGCCCAGCGAGCGAGGGAGGGAGGCAGTGATTCCATGGATGATGAGCTCAGGGCATTGCCAGCCACAACCAGGTTACCACAGCACTCGTTCCCCTGTTAGGGTACTCACTCATAGAGAGACTGGAAAGAGGATTTAGGCCTGGCCACTGTCAGTGTCATATTCACCCAAAACCTAAAATGTAAGGTTTTTTATTTTTACCTTTATTTAACTAGGCAGGTCAGTTAAGAACAAATTCTTATTTTCAATGACGGCCTAGGAACAGTGGGTTAACTGCCTGTTCAAGGGCAGAACGACAGATTTGTACCTTGTCAGCTCGGGGATTTGAACTTGCAACCTTCCGGTTACTAGTCCAACGCTCTAACCACTAGGCTACCCTGCCGCCCCTCCCCCTAATGATGGTCATCCTTGGGGAGGACCTTGACCTCAATAGGTCTTCTTGGTCCTTTATCCCCTTGTTATCTCCCTCAAATACGATATCTAATACATTTTACTGATCCAAACCTATGTATGAATTCTAAAAAAGCTCATATTTAAGAAAATGAACAATGTATTGAGAAGCCAGATCGTGTTGTGAATCAAAATGGTGGTGGATATTTCCACTGGACTAGTACTGGATGATATTGCTGTTCTGAGCAGAGTGGTCTGTATACAGTGTTTGTTGATATTAGTATATTGCCTATGCATCCTTACCCAGCTCCCCGCCATCCAAACGTTGTCAACCCTACTATATGCTGACTCAAATGGACTCTGGATGGAATAAAACCTATTAAAATAGTGTATTTTATGAGCAGCTTATACACCTCTGAATCATAACAATGCAAGTGCATACACAACATTCCCTGTACGATTGCACCTTGAATGAAATGAACAGCCCTGTAATTGTCTATAGGGAAAACTAATACTGTAAAAGGGATACATACAATATTGTTTTATACAGACATTGTTGTAAGAGTTCATGTACAGATGTAGGATCTTAATTTGAGGCAGTTTGCTGTAGCAGCAACAGGACATTTGAATTATTATGTGGATTATAATTCATTACCATTTTTGTAGGGGTTGGTACATTTTTCATGAGGGCAAAACAAGTCTGACACTTCTAAGTGGAAATGACAACTTTAGATGTATTTTTAAAACTCAAATACACAACAAGTTTGCAGAAACAAACTACATCTGTAGAGCCCTTAAAAAATGAATCCTCCATCTATTTGTTTCCAGGGATGATGATGACATTAACGATGTGGCGTCCATGGCGGGGGTGAACCTGAATGAAGAGAGTGCTCGTATCCTGGCAACCAACTCTGAGCTGGTGGGGACACACATCCGCTCCTGTAAAGATGAGTCCTTCCTCCACCCGGGCCTGTTACACAGACGCATCCTGGAGACAGGTACGGACAGTACACTACTACAGTACATTATAGTACATGATGACACCCTCACTAGAGAAACCTCTGAAGAATACCCATATAGTGTATGAGAATGACGCCTTGTTCACAGCAATCGAACAATAGAAGTTGCATACACAGTAAGTCTTTAAAGTCATTAAATGATAGAGAATTGAGGTGGAATCATGTACAGTATCGTTGTCTTCACGGTTAGTATTATCTCCAGGTCCATAATAATAATTCCATAATCATCAAGTGTTGCCAATGATGCTGATCTTCATTTTCATCATAGTGATTATTAACTTCAGATTGATCTGGAATTTATTCATGAACGTGTACCAAACAGAATCATGTTCCTTCAAACGCGTGTTGGTTTAGAAAACATAGGTCATACCCCTGTCTGTGTGTGTGTGTGTGATGAAATCTATCTGTTAGTTTTCTTGAATTCTCCTTGTTGTTTCTGCATCTGTGGTGTCATCACTAAAGACAGACAGTTTGATTTACTTCCCCTGATGGGAGGTTGCAGGCCAGGCCGGAGCAGACGCTCCTTTCTGCCCTCCCTCATTTTAAACTTGGTCCACTTAACAGTTCTTTCACCTCCTTTAATGAATTCTTCAGTGTCTGTCTGAACTTACTAGACCCCAGGGCCTGACATAAATACTTTATAGAGCTGTCTTTTGAAGGCTGCTTGTCAGATTGTCCTGTGGACTGAAGGAAGAGAGTTCAGAGTTACAAGACTGGATTTAGTTCTTCTTCTGTCCTTTGATTGGAGCTCCACATTCAGATACTGTCCTATTTGCGAATGTGAGATGATTCACGGACCAGTGGAATCAGTCTCTGTTCATATTAGAATTCATGTGAGGGTTTACCATGTGATAGACTAGTATCTACAATGTATTGGCCTCTCGTTAGGCACATTCAATGGTGGTACTGGTAAGTGGCACTTTGTTACACTTCAGGCCTTTTTGCACTGTGTCGGAAATGTCTAAGCCTAATGTGTGAAAGTGCAATTCAATAATATTACCATAGACAACTAAGTCTTGAATACACGTTGCATTATAAATCACACAGTAGAATAGAATTCAAACACAACAGGGAGTTTTAGCGCTAATACGTTTATTCTTGTTTTACCTCAATTAAGTATCCACGGTGACGGTGACAATGAGGCCCAGAGGTCATGTGCTGTTAGACGGTACATTGGTGAGGTTGTTATCCCGTCGCCTTGGGGAGGAGGGGGTTAAAAATGTAAATCTTGCTCTGGGGGCTTGGTGCTGTGCGGGGGCCGGGTGGGTGGGAGGCCATGGTGCCCCCTGCTGGGGAAGTGGCACTTGGGCGGCTTTGTTGTGTCAGTGATGGGCTGTGGAGAACTCTCAGCTGGCAGCAGAACCAAGGGAGGCTCCCCAGCCTGCCAACTCTGCTCAATCAGAGGCTAGTGGGGATGTGGTCCTCCTCACACAGTGGTACACAGCCCTGACTCACCCCTCTGCTTCATGCTGCCCTCTGCCCTCTGCTGCCACCACTGGACAGGGAGATGTACAGCGGGGCAGGGTAGATTCAGATCCGGTGAGGACCTTTCAGAATGTCCAGGAGCTTGTTTCTTTTTCCCTGTTTCTTTCTTTCTCCTTTTTTCTCTTTCAATCTCTTCCAATATCTCTCTCTCCTTTCACCCCTTCTCTCTTTCTATCTCTCTTCTTTCTACCCCTCTCTATCGTTCTTCAGGCTTGTCCTTGAGCCATGGGCCAGTTTCATTTGTGAAACTGCAAGCAGCAACTCCTGACTGCCAGGGCCTAGAACATATGCACAGCTGGAATTCTCTAGAATAGCCTCTCAAAGTAAATGTGTACTGGTACCTCAGAGGTCCAATTCTGCAGAGACACATGCAGAAGTACTCAACTCCAGAGAGACTCACTCGTGTTCAGTGCAGAAAGTTCGCTTTTCTCTATTTAAGGGCAGATGAGATTACCAGTAAAAACAGTACAAAATAAAGCCTGTTAAGATGGTTGGAAACTAACACTAAAGCAATACGATGCTGTTTAGACTCTCCTATAGTCTTCAGCCAGGTGCTGGTGTGGACTACATTGTACATTGAGGAAGGTATTTATTATTTCATAGAGAACTTGGCTTTCTTTGTCTCGGTGCCTTAAAGATCTCAGTTTGTTGGAGAGTGGAAGCCTTTAGTATTTTTCCTTTTGACATCGCTTACGAATTTTCACACTAATTACCAGGCTTATACAGATCTCGATCCTTTCGAGATGTTAGACTGGTGAAAAGGTGTGTGTACAGTACAGCTGATTTAAATAATTGGTGTGGTTTACTTAAAAGTGTACCAGAGAGAACATTCTGTTAATGGAATATTAAAAAGGAAGAAAAACAGATCCTAACCTGCTAAACTCTGTCCTCTGAATTATGACTTCACAAACTGTTTACTGCCAGAAAACTAGTCCAAATGATCCTTTAAAGTTAAGGTTGGCCAATGTTGTTTACAGCTACACACATGAAAGACTGCAGAGTAAGCTTGGCAATTCATACATGGATACTATTCTCAACATGGCACTAGAACTGTGAAACATCTAGACAGAGCTTTATCATTATTAAACAAATACCCTTTTCACACTATGGTCCTGACCTAACCCAAACTGTGCTGGCACAGATGTTTTGCTTTGTCCTTTTTGGTTCCAACAACTATGGTGGATGTGGAACCAGGCCAGCTCATTACAGCTTGGTTTGGTTTGGCTCAGCTTGGTTCAGTAGTATGAAAAGCCTTTTCTGACTGGGATTTGGGGAGATCAGTGTGTATTAATGTCGGAGTCCTTCTGTCTGTGTGTGTGACCCTAAGCTAAGAAGTTTGGCGTGTCAGAGGTTCCTATGGAGGCTGTGAACTTCATCTCCCACGCTACCCAGTCCCGACTCCGCACTGTGCTGGAGAAGGTCTCCTCCATCGCACAGCACAGGATGGACGGTGGTAAAGTAAGTAGTCGTGCCAGAGACAGACATACCTATGAGGAGGGGGGCGCTTTTTACACTTAAGTGATAAACACCATAGCACAGTTTCCACAGAAACCTATTCTTCCAAACTTTGAAAAATACCTGATAGATCTTTTTCAGGCCTCTGTCTGGCACACCAGCATGGGTGACATTAACTTTTAGCCTTGAATATAGCAATGTAACCACATTTAATTGGGTTTCAATAAAGTCAATTCAACTCTGCTCCTTGTAAAAGAAAGAAAGCAAAAAACATAGCAACTTTGAAAATCTGTTTTCCTGTTTGTATGTGAGGCAGAGGAGAGGGGTGGTGGGCTACAGCTGTCCCTGTCTTGTTTTGTCTTTTTTGCGGTTTGTAAATGAGGCGTGTTAGAAGCGTGAAGTCTCCTCGTCTCTGTGAAGCCACTCTGTTGACATCAGCGAAAAAACCAACCGGGCGGGCGGCCTGAAAGAGAGAGCACGGCTCGACTGAGTTACGGAGGAGGGGAGGAGTGCAGGCTCAGCTCTGAACAAAGGAGGGAGGAAGGATGAGAGAGACGTGCGCGTGGTGACAAACCCTCAGATGTCACTCCACTCTGTGCTCTGCTCTGCCACCCGGCTCCTCACAACGCCACAGAGAGGGAGATAGAGTGAGAGAAACTGATAAAGGGTTTTGGGGGAGAACAGAGAGACAGAGACACACACAGGGAATAAACAATTGTCATATTAACTTTTTGATGACCCACAAACTTTGTTTTCCTTCTGAAACTTGTCTCATCTTCCCATCTCCCAAGTGCAGAACAACATATTTAACACAACGAGAAGCGGCGATACGTGTAAACAAAGAAAAGTTGTGATTAGTTATCCAAACTGGTGGTTGAGAGAGACGAGGTGTCTAAAGTTGTAGTAATATGTTTATCCAAACTTGTGGTTAAAATGAGATCTTCTTAGTATCTTAAGTAATTTTTCCTCCACTAACTCTCTTTTTCTTTCTTTCTTTCCCTCTCTGTCTCTCTGCAGGATGAGGAGTGGTTTGAGCAGTCGGCAGACGTGCGGTCGCAGCTAAAGTTCTTTGAGCAGCTGGAGAGGATAGAGAAGCAGAGGAAGGATGAACAGGAGAGAGAGATCCTACTCAAAGCAGCTAAAGTAAGTCCTAGTCGCCTTCTTGTTATAAAGGCATATATCCCTTTTAGTTACAACCACACAGTCATGGAAGTGTTTTCACATTCAATCCTGATCTTTAGCCCAATTTAGTAGCTCTGTTGCTATTGTGTGTGTTACTTGTGTGTGAGGTGGTGTGTAAGGTAGTGTGTAAGGTGGTGTGTAAGGTAGTGTGTAAGGTGGTGTGTAAGGTAGTGTGTAGGTGGTGTGTAAGGTAATGTGTAAGGTAGTGTGTAAGGTAGTGTGTAAGGTGGTGTGTAAGGTAGTGTGTAAGGTGGTGTGTAAGGTAGTGTGTAGGTGGTGTGTAAGGTAATGTGTAAGGTAGTGTGTAAGGTAATGTGTAAGGTGGTGTGTAAGGTGGTGTGTAAGGTGGTGTGTAAGGTAGTGTGTAAGGTAGTGTGTAAGGTGGTGTGTAAGGTAGTGTGTAAGGTGGTGTGTAAGGTAGTGTGTAAGGTAGTGTGTAAGGTAGTGTGTAAGGTGGTATGTAAGGTGGTGTGTAAGGTAGTGTGTAAGGTAGTGTGTAAGGTAGTGTGTAAGGTGGTGTGTAAGGTAGTGTGTAAGGTGGTGTGTAAGGTCTAGGGCAGTGTGGTGTCTTCCCTGTTCCTGCCCAGGCCCTAGCTAACAGATGAAACCGAGTGTGTCTTCCGTAGAGTGACCTCAGTGTGTTCTCCCGCCCCCTCGCTCTAGGGCTCCTTTGTCCTCTCAATTGTCCCCAAACACAACAAGCAGAGGAACCACTGTGGAACTCTATACAGTCCTCTGATCTGATCCTCCTCACATACCCGCTGACACGCCCAGAGCTAAAAGCGTGTCATCTCAGCCATCTCAGTACTCAGGAGAACCAGCTTCAACAGTAGTGGGCAGGAGAGCCTCAGAGAGCCTTACAGAGTCTCAGAACAGATGAATTGCATCTAGGCAGTTTCTGCACACTCATGTGTGTCCATCCAGTCACACTCAGGCTGTTGATACTGGTGTAAACACTTCTTGCACACACTTAACTTGTATATGATTGTGAAATGACTTGAATAAGTTCTCACATACTTCATATAATCTATCAAATAAGACAGGTACATAATTCATGAGACATACAGTATGATGCAAAGGTTCAATACTGTCACCACCAATAGAATGTGTTTTGAAGGGAAATGCCCCACGGTGAGACATTAGAGAGAAGCTTGCTTCATTTAATACATCTTCAACAGAGACAATGTCCCACAGCTGATTGCATTATCACTTCCCTGTGTTAACAGCATTGTTATGGTCTTGCCATGCAGGACATTAGAAACATTCAGACTGATGAACAATGACCCGCCTTGCCGCTGTTATAGTTGGTAATTAGGAAACTACTGCCATGACAGCAAAGCTGTTAAGCACCAAGTTTTATGTTGTTATTTAAAAAAGATGCAATCTCAGGGCCTAACTGTAAGTGTCTTTAGAAGGAGTATATGACAGTAAGTTTTACTAAACATCAGTTTATCACACCTGAAAAAATCTTTAGTATAACTGTATAGCTAATATGCAATATGTGTTGTCTGGGCTCATTATTATAACATAGGATGGTTTTGAGGCACATTAATTCATTTGACTTGTCCATTTCCACTATACACCTCCTACAGTCTAACTGGTGTCTAACCGTGCTTCTACACCTGCATTGCTTGCTGTTTGGGGTTTTAGGCTGGGTTTCTGTACAGCACTTTGAGATATCAGCTGATGTACGAAGGGCTATATAAATAGATTTGATTTGATTTGATTTGTATTCAAACAGTAATGAGGGTGTATCCAGCATCCAGCCACTGTACTGTTATGCACCCTTTTTGTCCTGTTCCCTTTAGAGAGAGAGAGATCAGGACAGCTGAGCTGACAGAGGAGATATAAAGCATGTCAGTACCACCATGGCCCTTTGTAAACAGTCCGTCTTTGTCCCTGTTTTCTCCCAGCTGACGGCCAGGCTCCACGCTGGGGCTCCCTTATAATTTGACCTCTCAAATAAGAATCTACTAAAATAATCCCCTCCTCCGCTCCCACTCCTCTGTCCATTTAAAATATGACTCAGGTCTTCAGGGATGCTCCCGCCGACTGGAGGGCAAATGCATTAGTTTTAGTTGAGATACCGACCAGCACGTGAACCGCCTTATATATTTAAAGCCAATTAGCAAGGAGCAGGGCAAGACGACTGCATCTGTTCATGAGGTAGTGAGGGAAGGAGGGATGGAGGGAGGGAGGGAGCCAGGGCACGGGTAGCTAGACTCTTGCTTTCCAGCACCACTGAAGGCAAATAGCATTTGATTGCTTATAGTAGAAAAAAGAAACATCGGGAGGAGCATCACGTTCAGAGATATTAATGAAGTAGTCTTTAACACCACTGGGATGACCATGCTCTTAGAGAGGTTAGGCAATGTTAAAGACACATCGGGAGGAGCATCACGTTCAGAGATATTAATGAAGTAGTCTTTAACACCACTGGGATGACCATGCTCTTAGAGAGGTTAGGCAATGTTAAAGACACATTGGACCATTACTAGTCATATCCCTAACCTTCATTCAAGCTAAATGAATTTATGCTAGTTAAACAGGAAGTAGATTTTTGTATAGAATTATTCCTATTGCTATGGCAGGGGGCTGCACTGTTAGCTGCCTGTATTACCATAGCATAGACGAAGACCTACAGGGCGAAACGTTGTACAATAAAACTACGGGAACATTCAACAGTGTATCTATCTTTCTTTCATAGACTCATAGGAAAAGTACACTGCGTCGCTGATAGCTACAGTAGGCTAGTACTGTGATTGTGTGGTGATCTGGCAGGGTGCCACTAACAGTGAGCTTTTAGAAGAGTCCCTGTATGGTTAATTGGAAGCCCTGTGGTTAACAGCTCACACAGACAGGTACAAGCTGCACAGGCAGCTCAGCTCTCACTGACTAATTACAGTGGCGCTCCAGTACTGTGGACTCTGGTCCTGACTCTAGAGAGATCCGCATACACACACACACACACACACACACACACACACACACACACACACACACACACACACACACACACACACACACACACACACACACACACACACACACACACACACACACACACACACACACACACACACACAAAACACACACACACACACACACACACACACACACACATATACACACACACACACACACACCACACACCACACACCACACACACACACACACCACACACGACACACACACACCACACACCACACACACACACACAGCAATGGCACCGGCACAAAAGAGGGACAGACAGAGTGCCTGTGACTTTCTGAATTTGAGCACATTCTCCCGGCCCTGTGTGCTCTGCTGGCTCGCGCAGAATTTTTAATAACCTCCTTTGATTAGAATTTCCCTCCAGCAGCTTATTTACGGCAGGATTTGGCGCAGGTTTAAAGGGCACTGGCCTTGGGCGCTCAATTGCACTTCTATGAATCCAAATACGATGTCCTTGACACCTTGTATCCTGTTCCCATTTTGTACTATTTTTGTGCTGGCTGCAACAGATGAGGGGGTCCTTAAACCAGCTGTTAACCTGTGTGTCCCCCCCCCCTCCTTAACTCTGCAGAGTCGCTCCAGGCAAGAGGACCCAGAGCAGGCTCGGCTGAAACAAAAAGCTAAGGAGGTAAGCGCTGTGCTGAAGATCATTACCCTTGACATTTTCCCAAGACTTCAACATATAAATTTTTCATGCCTCGCTACATATGTAATGCCATTTAAAGGTCTGACTTAAAAAGTTGTAGGAATTATTTGTGCTGATTGATGTCCTCCTCGTTTGGAAAAGTGGTTTCTACACCACACCACAGAGATCCTCCTCCTCTTTTCTCTCTCTCTTTCTCTCTCTCCCTCTCTCTTTTCTGGCTCCCGATAACCTTTTGGAGACTGCTGTTCATTGTGCATGGCTCTTTCAAAGAGATAGATTGGGGAGCCTATCAGTGTTGTGAGTACCGGTTTAATATTCACCATAGCACTTTCTGTAAAGCCATTTGCATTGTAAAGGCTGATAGAAATATGTTTACTGTCACAGTTATATATGCATTTTAGTTTAAAACATTGAAATGACTTGGCACTGTAGGTGCACAAATGGGAAATATCAGAAATAAAGTTTGAAGCGACTCTGCTTATTTGTTCAATTGAATTGTTTTAGTCCCCCAATTTTCTAAACAAATAGACATTTATATATGGGGATCATGTGGATCCCAAAAAGTAGACCACTCTTCTTCTTTGCGGTTTGTTAATTTAGTGAAATAGTTTTGATACGCTGAAAGTTGGTGTGTGTTTATGTTAATCGACACCTGATGTATGTTGAAACCGAAAGAGCAAAACATAATGAGCTATTATTGAAAGAAAGAGTAAGAGCATAAACACTCTGTATACCTATAGTGTCTTCAGAAAGCATTCATACCTTTTTTTACCTTTATTTAACTAGGCAAGTCAGTTAAGAACAAATTCTTATTTTCAATGATGGCCTGGGAACAGTGGGTTATAACTGCCTGTTCAAGGGCAGAACGACAGATTTGTACCTTGTCAGCTCGGGGATTTGAACTTGCAACCTTCCGGTTACTAGTCCAACGCTCTAACCTAGGCTACCCTGCCTCCCCCTTGACCTATTCCACATTTTGTTGTTACAGCCTGAATTGAAAATGTTTAAATCTGTTTTTCTCTTATCCATCTACACACAATACCCCATAATGTTTTTAGAATGGTTTGAAAATGAAATACAGAAATATGTCATTTAGATAAGTATTCACACCCATGGGTCAATACTTTGTAGAAGAACCTTTGGCAGTGGTTACAGCTGTGAGTCTTTCTGGGTAAGTCTCTAAGAGCTTTCCACACCTGGATTGTGCAACATTTCCCCGTTATTCTTTTCAACATTTTTCAAGCTCTGTCAAATTGGTTATTGGTCATTGCTAGAGAACCATTTTCAGGTCTTGCCATAGATTTTCAAGTAGATTTAAGTCAAAACTTTATCTCGGCTACTCATTCACTGTCTTCTTGGTAAGCAACTCCAGTGTATATTTGGCCTTGTGTTTTACGTTATTGTCCTGCTGAAAGGTGAATTCCTCTCCCAGTGTCTAGTGGAAAGCAGACTGAACCAGGTTTCCTCTAGAATCTTGCCTGTGCTTAACTCCATTTAATTTATTTTTTATTTTGCAAAACTCTAAAGTCTTTAACGAGCATACCCATAAAATGATGCCGCCACCACTATGTGTTTTTGCAGTGTTACTTTAGTGCCTTGTTGCAAATAGGATGCATGTTTTGGAATATTTTTCTTCTTTTTCTTCTTCTTTCTTTTCACTCTGTCCTTTAGGTTAGTATTGTGGAGTAACTACAATGTTGATTCATACTCAGTTTTCTCCTATCACAGCCATTAAACTCTGTAACTGTTTTAAAGTCACCATTGGCCTCATAGTGAAATCCCTGATCGGTTTCCTTCCTCTCATTGGTCTTTGTGGTTGAATTTGTGTTTGAAATGCAACGCTTTACTGAGGGATCTTAATTAATACATTTTAAGTATGGTTTACAGAGATGAGGTAATCATTCCAAAATCATGTTAAACACTATTATTGCACATAACAAAGGGGTCGAATACTTATTGACTCAAGACATTTCAGCTTTTCATTCTAAAAACATAATTACAATTTTACGTTATGGGTTATTGTGTGTAGGCCAGTGACCAAATACATCTAATTTTAATACATTTTACATTTGGACTATAACACAACAGAATATGGAAAAAGTCAAGGAGTGTGAATACTTTCTGAAGGCACTGTAGACCATAGTAGATCTCTAGCAACATAGAGCTGCTTAGCCCCATTTCAATTCTATGTCCATACTAGTGTACCACTTAGTATGAAGCAATGTATTGGACATGCATTCCAAATGGTATGCTATGGACATTAGAATGGGGATCTTCTCTCCTCTGTGTGGTGAAGTGATGCTTTTCCTTGGCTCTGTTCATTCGTTGAGAACTTTTAGACTAGATCTCAGCCTCCCCATAAGCCCTAGCTGCATATGCAAATGAGGCAGTGTAATAGGCTGTGCTGTGATAGGTTCGCCCCGGGGCGGTGTGATCAAAGTGGATCTCCTCCCCGTTAAGTGGCAGGCCGCTCATCATCTGGATGGGGCCAGATTATCTCCTGAGAAAGGAACGCAGCACGCGCACATTCTCATTTTCATTTTAGAAATTCAGAAGGAGCAGAGAGAGGGGTGTGTGGGGGGGGGGGGGGGGGGGGGGTGAAATGGTTACTTTATGTAATGTTAAGTGCGACAGTCAGGGGGAGTTTTTTTCCTAGGTTTTTTCGTCCCCCCTTCTTTCTTTTTTTGCTTAATGGCCGTCGTTTCTCAGTCCCGTGCCTCTCTGGTTTTCATCACCTGACTGGCTCAAGGGGACAGAGCTAGCTGTTTGTGTCACCACGGTTACCACAGAGGGAGTCTGTCGGTGGCGGCTCCTCATTCAGCACATCTGCACAAATTTAATCAGGATAATGAGGCTGAGCTGCTCTTCCAGGTGACTGATGGACGGGTGGACAATCCTGCCACCCCTCCAAAAATAATTTTCTATGACAGTGTTATATACAAGAAATGTGTGTTGAAATTGAGTTGGCGCTTGATTTTTTTGTAAAGGCAGGTGTGGTATATGGGGAGGGAACAGGGAGGTGTTGGGGAACTTTATTGAGGTGCTTACAGGTGAATTACACCCAGTCAGAGTGGGATGATAGAGACACACTACTCTGGTAGTGTGATGGCAGCCTTGGCCCCATATGGCCTCTATCAGACCTCTCCAGTTTCCACCTCAACCTAATCCATCCCCCTTCCCCGTCAGCCTTCAGTACCGCCCAGGCAGATAGCAAAAGGCATAAGGCCAAACGTGTGTAGCGCCCCTGTTTCCTCCATTCAGAAACATTCGCCCCAAAAGGTCAGATGGGCTATTTTAGAAATGCCCCCAGTGAAAATCAATGGCCAAAACGAGTATTCCTCATTTTGTTGTTGTTTGGTCTGGTCTGTGTGCTCTGTCTGAAATCCCACTGAGGCAGGAGGCGAGGCAGTGCCTAATCATCAGGTCCTCTCAGCACTGAGAGAGGGGTGGGGGGAGAGTGGACCAGGCCTACATACATCACAGTGTCAGACACACAGACACACTGCGGCCATAGATTCATCATCAGAACTCCGTCTGGAGGCAGGGAGAGGAGAGAGGAAGACTCTCTGGTTTAAACTCATCATCCCCAGGACCTCACATCTCACTGGGCACATCACGTCATTTCAACATGGATAACTTGGTAATATTTGGTTGAGACATTGATGAATAAGATTACAACCTATATTCACCCAGTCAAAAAGACAGCCAAAAGTTAGTTACATTTCCAATGTGTTATCACTATGCTTTCAACCATCTAAAAGCACAACCAAATAAGATCACAACCAAATTCCAATGGAAAAACAATGTCTTATTTTTAGTTGTCACCCAAATGTACAATACATCACTGTGCTTTCAACCATTTAAAAGCACAGCTAAGTTGAAAAGGGAATACAATGTCATATTGTCACGCTCGTTGTATCGAGGAGACCAAGGCGCAGCGTGATGAGAACATTCCTCTTTATTAAAGGAAGAACACGAAGAACACTTAAACAAATCAAAACAACAAAACGAATGTGAAGCTATATAACACGAGTGCTGAAACAGGCAACTATACATAGACAATAACCCACAAAATACCCAGGGAATATGGCTACCTAAATATGGTTCCCAATCAGAGACAACGATAAACAGCTGCCTCTGATTGAGACCCAATCCAGGCAACCATAGACATATAAACACCTAGACTAGAAAATCCCCTAGACATACAAAATAACCCCCCCCCCCCCCCCCCCCCAAAGGTGCGGACTCCCGGCCGCAAACCTAAACCTATATGGGAGGGTCTGGGTGGGCATCTAACCTTGGTGGCGGCTTTGGTTCTGGACGCCGCCCCCCTTCTTTACACTGAGGGCTGGGGACCCTTGATGGAAACCCCGGCATGGAGACCATCGCTGGAGACCCCGGGCTGGGGACCGGACTGTGGCCCGTTGTGGGAGGTTCCAGACTGTGGCCCGTTGTGGGAGGTTCCGGACTGTGGCCCGTCGTTGGAGGTTCCGGACTGTGGCCCGTCGTTGGATGTTCCGGTCTGTGGCCCGTCGTTGGAGGTTCCGGACTGGGTACTGTCGCCGGACACTCTGGACTGGGTACTGTCGCCAGACGCTCTGTACTGGGTACTGTCGCCGGACGCTCTGGACTGGCGAGGCGCACTGTAGGCCTGGTGCGTGGTGCCGGCACTGGTGGTACCGTGCTGGGGACACGCACCTCATGGCAAGTGCGTGGAGGAGGAATAGGGCTTACTGGACTACCAAGGCACACTATAGGCCTGGTGCGTGGTGCCGGCACTGGTGGTACCGGGCTGGGTACAGGCACCTCAGGGCGAGTGCGAGGAGCAGAAACAGGGAGTACTGGACCCTGGAGGCGCACTGGAGGCCTGGTGCGTCATGCCGGAACTGGTGGAACCGGGCTGGGGACACGCACCTCAGGGCGAGTGCGGGGAGC
The DNA here is from genome assembly GCF_002021735.2 of Oncorhynchus kisutch. Classification (NCBI taxonomy): domain Eukaryota; kingdom Metazoa; phylum Chordata; class Actinopteri; order Salmoniformes; family Salmonidae; genus Oncorhynchus; species Oncorhynchus kisutch. The sequence goes on along the minus strand of NC_034181.2, from coordinate 74,203,207 downwards.
AGGCACAGGACCCACTGGACTTTGGAGGCATACTGGAGGTCTGGAGTGTAGAGCTGACACAACCCGTCCTGGCTGGATGTTTATTTTCGCCCTGCAAATGTTTATTTTCGCCCTACCTAAATATGGTTCCCAATCAGAGACAACGATGAACAGCTGCCTCTGATTGAGAACCAATCCAGGCAACCATAGATCACCAATTTATTTTAAGAATGTGAAATATAAGAATAATAGTAGAGGGAATGATTTATTTCAGCTTTTATTTCTTTCATCACATTCCCAGCATTGCCTTTAAATTGTTTAACTTGGGTCAAACGTTTCGGGGAGCCTTCCACAATAAGTTGGGTGAATTTTTGCCCATTCCTCCTGACAGAGCTGGTGTAACTGAGTCAGGTTTGTAGGCCTCCTTGCTCGAACACGCTTTTTCAGTTCTGCCCACAAATGTTCTATGGGATTGAGGTAAGAGCTTTGTGATTGCCACTCCAATACCTTGACTTTGTTGTCCTTAAGCCATTTTTCCACAACTTTGGAAGTATGCTTGGGGTCATTGTCCATTTGGAAGACTCATTTGCGACCAACCCTCCTGCAGCAAAGCACCTCCACAACATGATGCTGCCACCCCCGTGCTTCACGGTTGGGATGGTTTTCTTCGGCTTGCAAGCTTTCCCCTTTTTCCTCCAAACATAACGATGGTCATTATGGCCCAGAGGACATTTCTCCAAAAAGTACGATCTTTGTCCCCATGTGCATATATAGGACTCATTTTACTGTGGATATAGATACTTTTGTACCTGTTTCCTTCAGCATCTTCACAAGCTGCTTTGCTGTTGTTCTGGGATTGATTTGCACTTTTCGCACCAAAGTCTCTAGGAGACAGAGCGCATCTCCTTCCTGAGCGTTATGACGGCTGCGTGGTCCCATGGTGTTTATACTTGTGTACTATTGTTTGTACAGATGAATGTGGTACCTTCAGGCGTTTGAAAATTGCTCCCAAGGAAGAACCAGGCTTGTGGAGGTCTACACATTTTTTCTGAGGTCTTGGCTGATTTCTTTTGATTTCATGATGTCAAGCAAAGAGGCACTGAGTTTAAAGGTAGGCCTTGAAATACATTCATAGGTACACCTCCAATTGACTCAAATGATGTCAAATAGCCTATCAGGAGCTTCTAAAGCCATTACATTTTTTCTGGAATCTTCCAAGCTGTTTAAAGGCACAGTCAACGTAGTGTATGTAAACTTTTGACCCACTAGAATTGTGATACAGTGAATTATAAGTGAAATAATCTGTCTGTAAACAATTGTTGGAAAAACGACTTGTGTCATGCACAAAGTAGATGTCTTAACCGACTTGCCAAAACTATAGTTTGTTAACAAGAGATATGTGGAGTGGTTGAAAAAACGAGTTTTAATGACTCCAACCTAAGTGTATGTAAACTTCCAACTTCAACTGTACATAGGCTTACAGAGGCCATTATCAGCAACCATCACTCCTGTGTTCCAATGGCATGTTGTGTTAGCTAATCCAAGTTGATCATTTTAAAAGGCTAATTGATCATAAGAAAATAATTTTGCAATTATGTTAGCATAGGTGAAAACTAGTACCCTCAAAACACCAGTTTCAAAGTCAACAGTGAAGAGGTGACTCCGGCATGCTGGCCTTCTAGGAAGAGTTGCAAAGAAAAAGCCATATCTCAGACCAATAAAAAGAAAAGATTAAGATGGGCAAAATAACACAGACACTGGACAGAGGACCTCTGTCTAGAAGGCCAGCATCCCAGATTCACCTTGTCACTGTTGACGTTGAGACTGGTGTTTTGCAGGTACTATTTAATGAAGCTGCCAGTCGAGGACTTGTGAGGCTTCTGTTTCTCAAACTAGACACTCTAATGTACTTGTCCTCTTGCTCAGTCATGCACTGGGGCCTCACACTCCTCTTTGTATTCTGGTTAGGGCCAGTTTGCGCTGTTCTGTGAAGGGAGTAGTACACAGCATTGTACAAGATCCTCAGTTTCTTGGCAATTTCTCACATGGATTAGCCTTCATTTCTCAGAACAAGAGTAGACTGACGCGTTTCAAGAAAGTGTTTTGTTTCTGGCCATTTTGAGCCTGTAATCGAACCCACAAATGCTGATGCTCCAGATACTCAACTAGTCTAAAGATGGCCAGTTTTATTGCTTCTTTAATCAGAACAACAGTTTTCAGCTGTGCTAACATAATTTTAAAATGATCCACTTGGATTAGCTACATTAACACAATGTGCCATTGGAACACAGGAGTGATGGTTGCTGTTAATGGGCCTCTGTACTCCTATGTAGATATTCCATAAAAAAAATCTGTCGTTTCCAGCTTCAATAGTAATTTACAACATTAACAATGTCTACACTGTATTTCTGATCAATTTGATGTTATTTTAATGCAATCTTTTTATTTTCTTTCAAAAACAAAGACATTTCTAAGTGACCCCAAACTTTTGAACGGTAGTATATCTACCGCTTGGATAGTTCCATCTGAACCACAAGCTTAATCCCATTCATTAAATTGTATTTTTGGTTGAGTTGGAGACGTGATATCAACATACTGTATCATTTGGAAACCTCTCTAGGGTAGGGGAGACGCTCACGTCCCACCAGGCCACCATCCAGTGAAACTGCAGAGAGCTAACATTCTAAATACACCATTTGTTATAGTGAACATTCTTGTAAATACATGTATCTTACATCATTTAAAAGATGAACGTCTTATTAATCCAGCTGCTGTGTCAGATTTCAAAAAGGCTTTACTGCGAAAGCAAACATGTGATTTTCTGAGGACGGCGCCACGCACACACAAGTATTACTAGCATTTTCCAACCAAGCATTAGCGTCACGGAAGTCATAAATAACAATAAAATAAATCACTTACCATTGAAGATCTTCTTCTGGTGGAAATGCCAAGTGTCCTAACTACACAGTGAATGTTTGTTTTGTTTGATAACATCCATTTTTATAGCCTAACACGAAACATTTGTAAACCGGTTGTGTCGTGATTTCCGTCTCATTCAACTTTGGACGAAGCGTTCATGGTAATTACACACACTAAACAAACGTTTATCCAGTCATGGTTGGTTTCATTTCAATCCTCTGGTTGTTACTAACACAACCATACTTGATCGTTCTTTTCCTGGGACGTATTGACCGAAACAAACTGATCTGAAGACACCAATCAATGACCTCATTGCGCACCAATGGTAGGACCGGTCTATCGTTGATTGACTGTATTTTGGCCCAATGAGCACTGATCATCTTGACCAATGAGCTGACGAAAACGGCAATATGTAATGGTTATACGTTCGAAGACCAGCCTTTGTCGTTAACTCTTGTGTAAAAGAGGTTAATTCGCCATTGCAAATCCTACTTGACAGAGCCACGAGTGTTACGCATAGCAGTATATATTCAACAGCATTTTCAACAAGTTTATATATTTAAATTATGGCGAGTAAATCAGGAAAAGCTAAAACAAAGTCTAGGTATACAGATTTAAACCAAATTATAGAGGAAATTGATCGAGACAGCGAGACAGAGTTTCTTCAGGAAGATGAATCTTTCAGCGAAGCTAGTTTTGCTAGTTTTGACACCCAGGCGGAAGTAATGTTTCTGCACGGCGAGGATGCCATGCTGAATTGATCAATTCTAATGCTAATGTCATTGTTTGAAATTAATATGAAATATTTTTCATTTTAGAATTTTTTGTTGTTGATTTTCTTATTTTATTTGCAATATATAAAATATATAATCTGTAATGAAATGTGTAAAGTACACATTGGCAATACTGTGTGTGTGTGATATTTTTTTTAAAATTCATTTTACATAAACTTGGAATGGAACAGCACTTCACCATAGTGATTATGTTACCTGTACTCTATATATACAGTGGGGCAAAAAAGTATTTAGTCAGCCACCAATTGTGCAAGTTCTCCCACTTAAAAAGATGAGAGAGGCCTGTAATTTTCATCATAGGTACAGAGAAAAGGTACAGAGAAAATGAGAAAATAGTTTTTTTCACATTGTAAGAGTTTTAATTTATTTATTTGCTACTTTTCAATGGTCATTTACATGGGGCTGGTGAAGTTGAAAACGTCAGCTCTCTATCAACTGCCTTTCCCCATGACTGTCATGTCTTGTAAAAGGTTTCTGAATATCTCACAGGCGCTTCACATCAGTGACCCAGAAGTTGATGGGGAGAATGACAAGAAGAGAGGCACACCAAGGTTTGATAGGCCCCAGCATCGTTGATTTCTGCAAGACTTATTTTCAGCCCGCCCAGAACCTGTCCATCGATGAGAGGATGGTAGCCTCGAAGGCCAGAATCAGCCTCAAACAATTCATGCGTAACAAACCAACCAAATGGGGTTACAAGCTGTTTGTTTTGGCTGATTCTGTGTGTGCCTACACTTGCAATTTTTTTGTTTATGAGGGGAAAAACAGTTTTGCTACCGGTAATGGACTGAGTTATGATTCCGTTATGGAGTTATTGGATTTCCAACTGCTGGGGAACGGCTACAAACTGTTTGTGGACAACTTCAACACAAGCCTTACCCTGTTTACAGAGCTGAGGAAGCGGGAGGTGTCGGCTTGTGGCACCATTCGTACCAACAGGGTGGGATTTCCAAAGACCAAGGTGAACGATATGCCTAAGGGGGCTGATCGGGGTACCATGCGATGGATCCATGAAGATGGCCTGCTGTTTGTGAAGTGGATGGATACCAGAGAGGTGGTCATGTGCTCCAGTATCCACAAGTCCTTCATTGGAGATCACGTCATCAGGCGTGTGAAGGATGGTGCCGGGGCATGGACCACAAAAAAATTCCCCATTCCAGCTGCTGTGAAGGACTACAACAAGAGCATGGGAGGTGTGGCCAAGAGCTGTGGACAGCCCCCCATCTCACAGCTAGCCTTCAGGGAGCTGCTCATCCAGGAGCTTGCTAGCTACAGCAAGTCCACTGCAGCACCTTCTGTCCCCTCTACCTCGGTCCCTTCTGCTCCAACCAGTGGTGTTCACCTGCCCAGATTCATCTCTGCAGGCATGAATGTGCCACAGGGCAAAAGGGGCACAGTAGGGAGACGTCGTTGTGCCCTTTGTCACAGGAAATGCCCCATCACCTGCACTACCTGTTCAGGAAGCCTCTGCTTTACAACAGAAAGAGACTGCTATGGGCCATGGCACCAGCAGCACAATATTGTGTAGAGGACTGAGGGTCTTCACAATATTGTAAATAGAAAATGTGTAAATAGTTACCCTTGTTGATTATTTTGTATTTATATATATTTTTTGGGCTGTGTTAGAATAGCATTTATGTATTTTGTATATAGTTCTTTCCTTCAAAATGTATCACTGTACCAATTCGGCCATTTGGGTACATTTGTGTGGGACACCTGGGTGACTTCATGCTCAATGTCATGTAGCTCGCTCATTTTTGAAGTTACCTGTCTAAAACTTTGCTCAGCTTTTGTTGCCATCTTATGTTCTTCATTCAAATCATCCGCAGCATCCTATCTGTATGTTTGGCTGTTCTTGGTCATTTGAAAGATGATGCAGCAACAATAAAAAACAGAAAACATATGTTTATTTCCTTGTATTTTCTTCGACCAGATCTATTGCGTTATATTCTCCTACATTCACATTTCCACAAAATTCAGAATGTTTCCTTTCAAATGATACCAAGAATATGCATATCCTTGCCTCTGGGCCTGAGCTACAGGCAGTTAGATTAGGGTATGTCTTTAGGCGGAAATTGAGAAGAGGGGGAGGGGTACCCAAAGAGGTTAACTTGTTAATAGGCTAAATGTATTGCATTTCAGAAGTGATATTGAAATGTTTTTGCTTGTCAGTGCAACCAAATTTTAACATTTGAAGGAGATTTATCTTCTGCTTGAATAGTTTCTTCTCTGTGCCACTGATGTAGTCTAGCTTTAATTCCAGTTTGTCTACAAATTAATAATTGATATGTTGGATTTACGTCTCCATCTCAATCAAAAATCTAAGTGAAAGAAAAAGACTAAATCAAATCAAACTTTAAATGCACTTTAAATAAAGTTTGATTTGATTTAGTCCTATTCTTTAACTGATTTGGTCACGTTTATTTTGCTCTATTAAACCTGCCCTTTGGAATGACTTCGATAGCAACAGTGAATCTGTTTTGTTTTTAAGTGGAGGTCTCTCAGCAATCATTCTCACGATATCACATTGGTAATAGTCAGTGACAAATGTCAATATTGATCAGGGCTGGGCTCGGTTAAAACCCTGGAAGGGAGACCAAAGGGTACCTGTAGATAGATCAATTCTCCAGTAGGAGGGGCTGCCCAGCCTATTGTTTTTTGGATATAACGTTGAAGATCTGACATAGTTTTAAAGGTACAAATTCAACATATTTTATACAAGGTTTGTCTATGTTGCAATTTGGTTACCATGGTAACATAATCCTGTGGTTGAAATTTTACCATGAAAATAAGAGTTGATTACTTATTCCACGTCACAATACATTGACAAATAACGTTGAAACAACGTTGATTCAACCAGTTTGTTCCCAGTGGGATGGTTCTGGCTTTGAGAACACAACTGAGAGGTCGCTCAGCTCTTTAGCCTATGATTGGTTGGGAGGAGTCAGTCAAACGTCTGTCAGCTGATTGGGATAAATGGTTTCCCTAGAATGTGTTGCCTTTGTAAGGACAGGCTTTTATTTTGATGATGGCCCTTATCCTCCTAATTTCATTCTCGATCAAACCAGCTAAGAAATGCGGGTCATTGATGTTTCGGGCCATGGCTTTAGAATCTAATTTGTTGAAAACCATAAATAATTCATGGTAAATGTGTTATTGGAAAAGCCCAATTATATTTTAAACACCACATGCAATGCCAAGGCTGAGTGCAAGATTTTGCTTCAGGTTTCCCACGAAAATAAACATTTAGATCATTGAAATAGTTGTAAAATGGGTAACAGACTTATCACAGCTTGATACACCTATGATAAACTTCCTGGCAAAATAGGAATTGAAAGAGGTGAACTTTGGCATCATCAGGTGACATGTTGATGCAGAGGAATATCAGGCGATGGACAGTTGGACACAGAAGCCTGTCTTTTGCTCCTTCCTCAAACACACCTGATTTAAATAATCAACTAATCATGATCTTCAGTCTGGACATGATTAGCTAAAGCAGGTGTGTTACTGCAGGGCTGGAATGAAAGCCTACACATCCAGCTGTTATCCAAGACTGTTTAACATAAAGATGATCCTCCACAAGAATTGAACATAGCCAGTTTATTTAGAGGCATATCACTATACAGTTTGTGTCTTTGACGATAAGGACTGTCAGTGAGGCTGTTGTTAAGACAGCTCTTGGTTGCTCTGAATGACACCCCCATATCAGCAGGCCACAGGGGGGCTGAGGGGGTGAGATGTGGGAGCCCCTGTCTTCCCTTCCTCTCTCTTCTCATCCAGCCAGTCGGATCTGTGTCCTTGCAGCGTTGCTCCACTTTACCTCAGAGTGATTCCAGACCCGTGTGAAACGGAGAGCTGTCCAATGGGAATCGCTCAGCTTTTTGTTAGAATAATTTTCCTCAAATATTTTTCCTCCTCGGGCGTTCAGAGGGAGTTTTTTCTTGCCTCGATTGCACACCAGGATTGATCATGAAATGTCTTGAACCACGCAGCAATGAATTCTGCCCTTGCTCAACTCTCAACCTTGTATGACACCAATTAAAAGCAAGAGGCGTTATATGGACAGTATGTCCTAGCCAGATGCATAAACATCTACATACATCCACATAGTGTATTACTGGATTGACTTGGAGTCAGTAGCATCAACATGACATAGAAACACTGGTCAACATTTTTACATTTTTCTCTTCCCACCTCCATCAAGAGATATTGTAGATTTAGCCAACTTATTTTAATTATAACCTCTGGATGTAACCAATGTGCTCCAAGACATCATTGGCTCTAAGACATGATTGCCCCAGCATCCCCCACAGATGACCAGGTCATATTATTAGCCTGTAAAACCGCTTGTGCAACAGGCCCCGTCATGCAGCGCGATTTCTCCTCTATTGTCAGAGGTGTCAGAGGACAAGGCTACAGTACCATGCATTTATTAGTGTTTTTGTGTCTGTTGTATCTGTGGTTCACGGCCTCTCATCGCATGGCCCCCGTCATCGTACCCAGTGTAGAGTGCTCGCTGTTAGGCATGCTCAGGGCTAAAGCCTGTCAGAATAATCACTATGATTATGAAGCCAGTTTGGGCTAGTTAACAGAGCGCTGACATTTGGTGATATATCTCTCCCTTTCATTGAACTTTTACGTTTGGCTTTTAAAATATATGCTCTTTGAGAGTCTCTGTACATGGAAGATTGTGTTCTACTACAGGAAAAACAGTGAGGTTAAGTACCTGTAACCTCTTAGTGGTTATTACAAATGTGTATGTAGATACGTGCAAATATCAGATATCCACACATCTTCTCAAATATTTCCCATTGTTGAAGTGTTTCATCAGTGTTGTTTGAAAGATCAAAGTGGGGCTATTTAATTGTTCATTTAATTATTTCAGAATGAAGATCTGTTTTGATTAACTCCTCAATATGCACAGCCTAGTAAAGAGTCCACACTAGCACTATTTTTTAAAAATGTGTTGCTTTGTTGTCTGGAGTTTCAACTTCTCTCAGTTTTTCCCCCTTTTTTTTCTCCTCAAGACATATTATAAAGAAAAAAATCACCAGGCTTTTAAAAATACCTTTGGTGTTCCTGTGTGTTTTGGAATATTACAAAGTCCTGTAATGAGAAGGAAAACAACAAAAAAAGGAGATTTGCCTCAGAGGGAGATTGCGGCTCGTCTTCTCTTGCAAAAGAAGCCTGTAGGAGCACTTTTTCTTTGTGCGCTGTAGCACTCCTTGGGACTCCAGCGACAGGGGAATTGGGTACGCTGAGCTACGCTCGTGGCGGGGTGCCAGCCAGCCTCCCTCCGTTCCCGGGATAACAGGGAGAGGAGAGGAGGCAAGATTGAGGACACGTTTCAATTAGGGAACAAACACCACACACACAGAGGAGAGAAGAGGAGCTAAATCCTGACCAGCCAGACTACCTCATATTCTCTTAACCTCTTTCCTTTCTAAACTGTACCTGCACTGGATAACAAAATCTCAACCAGCCTGCCCCCTTTTTATTTGAGAAATGTAAGTTGTATAGAAATTCACAGGGGAAGGAAGAGGAGGGTAGTGTAAAAGAGAGGGGTCTTTCTTTGTGAGTTGATTCTCTAAGTGTGCCAGCTCTGGCTGCATGTTTCCATTAGATTGTCATGTTGGCTAATTAGAGAGCGGCAGCATGATTCACCTTGGTAATTAGCAGGACTTGCACACCACGTGCCTGGAGGCTAGTGTGAAAGAAGAGCCCAGCCTCAGAGCCCTGCAGTCTCCTCTCCCCTCCGCTGCATGCCTGCCTTCTCTCTCTCTCTCTCTCTCTGCTTCCCTGTGAAGATTCTCTCTCTTCTCATCTACCTTCCACTTTTTTGATTTAGAAATGAATAAATCATTGCGATCGTCCTCGTCCTCTTGAAAATCTGAGTTCACATCTTTTCCTAGATGCAAATGATACGTGATCAATAGAAAGGTGATGAGCACTGAATCTAACTCTTTAAAAAGAGAGGGGAAAGAAAGAGAGGGAGAGAGAGGGAGAGAGAAGACTGCTAGCCCAAGCACGGTCGCATGTAAAGGGAGACAATGTGAAAGAAGAACATTTCAAGTTGGACATTTTCCCTTAGATAAGCATTATTTTTAATGATCACCGCTTTCCTGGCGCTTCCTTATAATGCTGCTGCTTGAATATGCTTATCGGTGATTTCTGGGTTCCTCTGTTTAAAAACTCCTATTCTTTAAAAAATATTCTACAAATGTTATTCTACAGAATGATAATACTAGCTCTATGGATGGGTTTTGGAGTGTGTTTTATACACAATCAATTTTTATATACACAGTCTTTATACACGGTTTAATTTCTGCAAATAAGTTGCATATAAATACGAACCGTAGGGTCATGATAGTGGCCCTCATATAATGACCTTAGCTCCGGGGAGGGCTCATGGCGCTGAATAATTGGTTGTTGTCTCTGGAAATAGTTCTGACGTATCCATCCAGCTCAGGAGAAAATAGAACATGCTGAGACTATAACTAGGGTTCATTTCCATAGGTAACGTATATGTATAATAAGTATGGCAGCAAACAGATGCTTTCTTCATCTCTCGATTTTATGGTGAAGAAAAACCTTGACTGAACTTCTTCAATGTGGTATTAATCACTTCACATTCGTGTATTCAAGCATGTCTATGTATAATCATTCGTTAATGCAGTGACTCATACCTACCTACAGTATGTGTGTTTACTTCGAATAAATACATATTATGATGCATAAAACAATTATAAAAACAAAAATTGAAAGATGCTGTCCTACGTGTCAGACTATTTTCTTTCCTGTATCTATTTGGGATCATTTGTATCCAAATCCAGTTCACTTAAAGGGGCGATCTGAGATTGCTCCATCCATTTTTGGACTTTTTAATAAATTATATACAGTGCCTTCAGAAAGTATTCATACCCCTTGACTTATTCCACATTTTGTTGTGTTACAGCCTGAATTCAAACTGAAATACATAAATTGTTTCTCTTTCACCCATCTATACACATTACCCTACATTTAGCAAATGTATTGAAAAAGAAATACAGAAATATCTAATTTACATAAGTATTAACACCCCTAAGCCAATACTTTGGAGGCGAATGCAGCTTTGAATTGCCTTGAGTATGTCTATCAGCTATTCACATCTGGATTTGGAGATTTTCTCCCATTCTTCCTTTAAGATTTTCTCAAGCTCTGTTAAGTTAGATGGGGAGTGGCGGTGAACAGCAATCTTCAAGTCTTTCCACATATTTTCAATGGAATTCAAGTCTGGGTTTTGGCTGGAACACTGAAGGACTTTCACATTCTTGTTCTGAAGCCAATCGAGGATTGCTTTGGCTGTATGCTTGGGGTCATTGTCCTGTTTGAACGTAAATCTTTGCCCCAGTCTAAGGTTGTTTGCACTCTGAAGCAGGTTCTCATCAAGGATTTACCTCTATTTGGCTCCATTCATTGTTCCCTCTATCCTTACCAGTCTCCCAGTCCCTGTCGCTGAAAGGCATCCCCATAGCATGATGCCGCCACCACCATGCTTCACGATAGGGATGGTGTTCGAACGGTGATGAGCTGTTCCTGGTTTTCTCCAAAAGTATCTTTTTGCATTCAGGCCAAAGAGTTCAATTTTTGTCTCATCAGACCACAGAATCTTTTGCCTTTCACATGCCTTTTTGCAAACTCCAGGCGTGCTGTCATGTGCCTTTTTCTCAGGAGTGGCTTCCATCTCTCGCATAAAGTCCAGAATGGTGAAGTGCTGTAGAGACTGTCCTTCTGGCAGGTTCTCCCATCTCTGTCATGGAACTGGGTTCTTGGTCAACTCCATGAGGTCCTACTTGCCCAGTCCTTCTTGCCCGGTTGCTCAGTTTGGTCAGAGGGACAGCTCTAGGCAAAGTCTGGGTAGTTTCATATTTCTTCCCCAGACATATGCCTCATCACAATTCTTTCTCAGAGATCTACAGACAGTTCCTTGGACTTCATGGTATAGTTTCTGCTCTGACATGCACTGTCAACTGTCGGACCTTATATAGACAGGAGTTTCTTTCTAAACCATGTCCAAACAATTGAAATGGCCACAAATGGACTCCAGTCAAGTTGTAGCGACACATCAAAGTAAATCGGATGAACCTCAATTTGGAGTGTCATAGCAAAGGGGTGTGAATAATTACTGTATATGAGTGAGATATTTCTGTATTTCATTGTCAATATTAGCAAAAAATTCTAAAATCATGTTTTCACTGTGTCATTATGGGGTATTGTGTGTAAATGGGTGAGAAAAACATGTATTTAATCCATTTTGAATTCAGGCTGTTACAAAACAAAATGTTGAATAAGTCAAGGGGTCTGAATACTTTCTGAAGGTACAAAGACTTTTGAAGAATATACAGTACCAGTCAAAAGTTTGGACACACCTACTCATTCAAGGGTTTTTCTAGATTTTTTGTTATTTTCTACATTGTAGAATATAGTGAAGACATCAAAACTATGGAATCATGTAATAACCCAAAAAGTGTTAAACAAATCAAAATATATTTTACATTTTTCAAAGTAGCCACCCTTTTCCTTGATGACAGCTTTGCACACTCTTGGCATTCTCTCAACCAGCTTCACCTGGAATGCTTTTCTAACAGAAGGAGTTCCCACATATGCTGAGCACTTGTTGGCAGCTTTTCCTTCACTCTGCAGTCCAACTCATCCCAAACCAGGTGTGTTGGGTTATTGTCCTGTTGAAAAACAAATGATAGTCCCACTAAGCACAAATCAGATGGGATGGTGTATTGCTGCACAATGCTGTGGTAACCATGCTGTTTAAGTGTACCTTGAATTCTAAATAAATCACAGACACTGTCACCTGTGTACCACAGCTATACTGTAGCTCTACCAAACACAGCCCCCACATCAGTAGGTCAGGGCTGAAACATGGGGAGACACCGCAGATTGGCCCAGTCATGTTGGATGTCTACTAAGTTGAGGTGAGGTTGAAGATCTGATTGGTGATTCAGCTTAGACTCTACCAGGCATTTTAAATGAGAAAAGGCCTTAAAGCTCACAGATGTTCGTAGAATGGATAGACAGACTGCCTCAAATAGTTACCAACAAAAAAAGTCTGCTGTGCGGGTGTCAAGGGATGAAATCAAATGCATGGATTTAGGTAGCTGCATAAGTAGGAAGTGCACGCACACACACACACACACACACACACACACACACACACACACACACACACACATGCGTGCACACACACCCTCGGTATACAGTATATAGCTTATTATATGGGTTGTTGTGGCCCTTAGAGTTTCCCTGCTGTGCCCCCTTGGCCCTCAGACTAGGTCTGGGCTGGGGATAGAGATCAGCAGAGGCCCCCTGCCCTGCCTTTATCCTGGGCTCTTTTAGAGGGCAGAGAGCCCCCTGCTCCTCTCCTCCACAGCCCCACAGCCATCTGTGACGTCAGCCCTGCCTGCCCTGCCTCCTCTCTGCTCTGCGTTCTGCTCCACCAAGGACATCTGTCTGTAAGCGTCTGGGGGGCCGCAAGGCGAGCAGCTAGTCCCCCAGGCCAGGGGGTAGAAGCCTTTGTTACCAAGCGAACTGCACAGATAGAAAACGTCAGGTTGGACATCGTGGCTTATGGAACTGACTCCTCTGTGTATGTGGGGTTTATCTGATTGCTGTCTGTCTGAAGAACGATCTCTCTCTAGCTGTCTGTCTGCCTTTCCCTGTTTCAGACATTTTTGCATCGTGTAGAGAACATGGACATCGTGTTCTTTCCTTGTGAGGAGACAAAGAACTGTGCAAAGGTTTTTATGTGGGTTTGACGCTTGAAGGGCTGAATATTTTGTGAAGCATTTAGGGCATAGCCCTGACTGAGTTGTTTACTGCTGTAAATAATTCAGAAAAAGGAACAACCAAGTAAATAAGCATGGGAAAACCTCAGCCAACAAATGGGACAGAATTGGCCTATAAAAGACAAACAAATCCACTCTTCTGATATTGAATGTTTCTTCACTTCACTCAATCCATTTACTGAATACTTTTCCAGTTATGATGTTAAAGGTGTTAACATTGCTGTTTGTGCATTGAAACCAGACCTCTAGCTATAGGAAGTGTAGCCTGATTATTGGGCAAACACATTGATTGGAGATTCAATCGGGGGATTTTTGCATCACATCTAAGCAATGTTCTACTTCTCCTGACCTTTGTAAATAATTTGAGTTTACAAGTCTCCTTCCCTGTTTCCAAAGGGCATGCGGGCAGACTGCAGGAACTGGTTTTTAAGAGACTTAGGGAGATCGAACCTGGCAAATATATGTTTGTTGGTTCTTGGTGATTTTATTCTATTGTTTTGAGCTGCAGACTCCAGTATTTCAGTGACCTTGGTGGTAGTCTAGTTGAGGCTTCTCATCCATAGGTTAGACGAGTCAATAATACACAGTCCACAGGCCCCGCCCAGGGGTGTGTCCAAAAGGGCAACCTAGGCCTATAAACGGCACTACGTTTGACCTGGTTAAATGGAGGGCATTATACAGGGAAAACGTAGTGCACTATATAGGGAATATGGTGCCAGTAAGGTCAAATCCATCCATACTTTAGTTTTGACCTGGACTCATAGTGCTCTGATCAAAAGTAGTGCACTGCGCTGTATAGGAAATAGTTTGTCATTTCAGATGCAGCCCAGGTTTGCAGTCATCTTATGTAGAGTTATAGAAGCACTATGGCAGCAGGCCTCAGATCAGATTGGTATCAGTCTCTTCTCCCAGCATCATTATGGCCTCAGCCTCCAGTGAGGGGAAATGCAGACTGGAGGAGGGAGGGTTGGGGTTGAGGGAGGGTTGCAGATGGTGAAATGAGGTCTGCATTTATCATACAGTCATAAATCTGAATGGCAGAACAGGCAGGGTAGAACGCTGCAGGCTGTGTGAGCCCACGCCTGGTGCCAACTGCCAGGCAGGGTAGAGATGCATCCCGGCATCCTGGTGCCATCAGAGAGATAGCAGGACCCAGACCCCTACCGCACGCACGCACGCACGCACGCACGCACGCACGCACGCACACACACACACACACACACACACACACACACACACACACACACACACACACACACACACACACACACACACACACACACACACACACACACACACACACACACACACACACACACACAAATAGACACACACATAGACACACAGACCCCAGCAGACCCTCTTTCTCTCTCCATGGAGGCAGCAGAATCCTTTGAGGTCAAGCCTTCAGAGCTTTCTGTGTGTGACCAAGCTTGACAGGGTTAACACTGATACCAGAGTTCCATCTGATATCTGTACCCAAACTGTGTAATGGAAATCTTTAGCCATAATAGCTAGCTAGTTTATCCAGCTGTCTCCTTCCTTTCCATTGGATTTCCTCATTTGCATAGTTCTGCCTAAATTCACACCCAAACACTCCCTGGAATCACTTCCTGAACCTGTCATCTGGTTACGTGTTTATGGGTGTTTGGGGGCCGTGGTGGAACTGCTCCTCTCCTCAGGACCCCGTGTTGCTTACAGCACACAGCCCTGTTACAGCACACAGCCCTGTTACAGCACACAGCCCTGTTACAGCACACAGCCCTGTTACAGCACGCAGCCCTGTTACAGCACGCAGTCCTGTTACAGCACTCAGCCCTGTTACAGCACGCAGCCCTGTTATAGCACACAGCCCTGTTACAGCATGCAGCCCTGTTATAGCACACAGTCCTGTTACAGCACGCAGCCCTGTTACAGCACGCAGCCCTGTTATAGCATGCAGCCCTGTTACAGCACACAGCCCTGTTACAGCACGCAGCCCTGTTACAGCACGCAGCCCTGTTATAGCACACAGCCCGGCTACAATACTTTGTGTGATACTACTATGTGATGGAAAATGCACAGTAGCAGCAGTAAAGTTTGGGTGGATTTCTGTCTGGTTATTATTGCAGTTTTTCCTGTCTCCTAGTTTATCCTAGTTTATGTTGTCAGTGTGCTTTGAATTTTTCAACGGTTTTGCCTTGATAAATGTGAAGTGGCAACACCCTAAAGGGCATGCTTTGCCTGGGGCTTTTTAAGATTCAGAGACAACTGCATGCACATTTTGGATCAGGTTTTTGTAAACCAATGCAACCTTTTATAGAGCACCATCTGAAAGCAACATTTCTTCTGATCAGACAACATGCACATGCACAGGTGCACACGCACAGTTTAAATACTTAAATTGAATCAACAAATCACATTACATCAAGAAGGATTTGAACATTTCAAAGGTATTGCATACAAGGATACAAAAAGCACCTTCTCCATATAGCTTGGCTGCTCATAACAGCTGAAACAGAGCACCATCTGAAAGCAACATGACATTTCCCCTGATCAGACAACACGCATGCATGTACACACTCTCACACACACACATACACACACACACACTCTCACACACACACATACACACACACACACTCTCACACACACACATACACACACACGATCTTAGATAACATAAAAGAACATGAAAGACATGAAAGAACACATAGATTGTCTCTATTCACTTCGACCCAGGCCTCTCCCCCACTGGGCAGGCAGGCGTTTCTCCCCTCCGTGCTGTAGCTGTGACTGGAGTTGATAGGATAGGCACGTGGGTGTGGGGGAGAGGAGCTGACGCCCTCTGTGCTACCATGACCCCAGGCTCTTACACGTCCGCCCTGCCCCAGCCCCATGCAGCAGAAACGCCAGCTCCCAGCAACGCTCCCCTTCCTCCCCTCAGCCCTTCTCCCTCTCAGCCCCCAGGTCAGACAACGCTCCCCTCCCTCCCCTCAGCCCTTCTCCCTATCAGCCCCAGGTCAGACAACGCTCCCCTCCCTCCCATCAGCCCCTCTCCCTCTCAGCCCCCAGGTCAGACATGACATTACCTCAGGCAGCGCCTCACCACTGTTTCCCCTTTACACATCACATACTGAAAAATCACTATGAGGCATGTGACCATGCAGCACCGCTCACCACTCAGACTTACAGACATGAACACTGCTAAACCCTGACAACATGCTGCCATTTTGTCTCTCTCTGAGTTTGGGGAGAGAGGGAGAGAGATGGGCAATTTACTGGAGGGATGGACATTAAAATGTAATTTCTCAGCTAAAGACCTGTTCTGTGCGCACAGACATGACTCTGCTACTGATGATGTCCATTGTGTTCATCCATTTATGATATGTAACACCTTAGTCTGCTTTGGCAGATGGGACAGAAATACATTTTCCCTGCCAAATCATTTTGGTCATGCCTTTACTATCAGCTGAGCGTTGGTCAAATAGTTACAGTTGGTTATGATAGAGGGTAGATGTAGAATATACCATTAGATCTAAACAACAAGTACAGTAAGATAACTACTAACTGGGTTTTCTCCGCACATTCCCACACCTCACCAATGTCTCTGAATCGTTACCCCCATGTAATCTGTTGACCCATGTAACTGAAGGTCATGCTGAGCTAGTAATGCTAAGCTAACGTGTGCCTGTTTCTTTGTCTCCCTCAGATGCAGCAACAGGAAATGGCCCTGGTGAGGCAACGAGACGCGAACCTGACCGCGCTAGCTGCCATCGGACCTCGGAAGAAACGCAAGATGGACTCGCCAGGGGCCACGCCGTCAGGGACCGAGGTAAGACCAGAGCCCCCCTATAAAGTCACCAACTGCTAGTTAGCTTCTGTCGTTGACTTTTACCTGCTGTAGCAGGACAAAATATATACCTACACAATCACTTCTGAAACAAAACTAACAAATAAAACAAACATAGTTAAAAACACATTAAAACAAGTTTTAGGACCACACTGTTGAGATGCTTGTCAACTGTAATTACTCACCAACCCCAGTAGGAGTACTAAGGTGTACATATTAGATGCCCAGAATGGGATGTTCACACACAACAGGTTTACACACCCTGTGGACTGTTTCTCTTCTGTTTCTACTGAACATTGATGAATTGCATGGCCACATGCTCTGCAGTATTGGTATTCATTAGTCAAGAACCAGATGTTGGAGGGAATGAATGTGAGGTATTAAAACCCTCCTTTATCCCTGTACTCTGATTGGCTCTGTGTTGTTGTCCTCATATTATTTAGGAAGAGTTCTATGGTGGGCCTGGTACACAGTGTGCAGGCCGTCCTCTCAACCATTACGTTGTCCTCATGCTTATTAGTCTATAAAGTGGATGAAGATGAGTCCTTCTGAAGTCTCCCTTTAGATTAGAGACTTGAGCCAATACCAAGGTGCGAGGCAGAGAAATACAATCCCTAGAATGGGATCCCCATTCAAGTCAATGTTCTATGGATTCTATTTCTATGAAGAGAGGGGATTGGGAGCAGTTGTGGTGGTTTGTTAGTTTGTTTATCAATTATCCAAGGATTGGAGTTGTTGTTTTGGGGGTATTGTTGTTGTATTCTTAATACCAGACCTCCTGAACAGAAATAATGTGTTATACATTATCCCGGTTTGGGGCATGTATCTAATGCACCACATTGGAGACCTCAGTAAGCTAATACAGGGAAGATGATGGGAATATATCTCTGATACATGAACCAACATCGACAGGACCAGAGCATGTTGACTTACTTCCTTCTGACTAACTGTCTGTTGTTAATTAAGATGAATTATGTTATTGTAAAATAATAGTCTCCTGTTGAAAATGGTTAAAGAATAGCCCGATTATCACATTTCTCCAATATTCATTGTCATACACACAGTTATTCTGTAACCAGAAATATTTTACATTCTCAGAGAAAGAAATGTTGAACTATTCAACCTCCCCACGATATTCTCTGATTACTGCTGTGATTCTGTGAATATGATGAATAAAATATCTGAATGTCAATTGGTCATTTTAATAACCTGCTTGTTGGGTTGTATCTTCACATCATTCGCTTAGTTGCAATCTGCTGCAGAAAGAGCACATTAATGCACCCAGTATAAGAAGGCAGAAATAACTCAATAAAAGCATTACTTCTGGTCCTTGAGTGCAGTGCCAACCTCTTTCACTATGTTTTACCCTGATTGGTTAGCGAGCCCTCGACCCTCTGCTTTCTGCGGAAAAGAAACAAACTACAACAATCCGGTTTATATACAGTATCTAACATAAACAGTCACACAAAATAAACATGAATATCCAGAGCTGTTTCTAATGTCCTGTCCCCATTTAATTAGGGGGCTATAATTAAGTGAAGTCATACCCCCCTCCTCCCCTCCCTCACCCCCCTCCACCCCTCTTCTGAGTGATTGCGAGAGGGAGAGGAGAAAGAGGGAGGAATCTTAACTTATTTTCACTTCATTTTCACCTCCTCACATTTCTTCATTTCACATGGGCTGGAAGCGCCAGCGGCGTTCTCTTTCCCTTCTCCAGAGCAAAGTGAATGTGACTTTTCTAAGGGGGTCACAGGATGCCTGCAGGCCCTGTGGGTGTTACTGGACTGTTGCCTGCTCTCAGCTTCACTGAGGGGCTTGTCATAGATTTCATCTCCACAGAAATGAGCCGGGGGCCCTGGCCAGGAGCAGGCAGCAGAGGCAGGCAGCATTATGAAGGAGTAGGGCCCACGCTGCCTGGCTGGCTGATTACTTCCCTCTGACATCGCATCCTGAGCTTTCCGCATTAATCCCAGACAGACAAAGGCAGTCCTTCATTGCTGCGCCAGAGCTCAAATTAGGAGAGGGAGGATAATGACCTTCTTGAGATCCTGTTCTCTTTTACTCCGTTCTGTTATAGTAGAGAGAGCTCCTGTTGAAACTAACAATCCCCCCATCTCTACCCCTTCCGACCACCCTTCCGCCGTGTTCCAACCGTGACAGAATTCAGGTGACAGAATTTCGGTACATGTTTTTTGTCCTACCTCCTTTTGATGGTGGCTTGGCCAGAGCTCTGCTGTGCTGGAGCCTGGTTGCCTCGACTAGACTGCCAAAAGGTCTGAAACTGATAGCCAGTCAAGACTGGAGTGTCTGTCTTCAGCCTGATCTGGTCTGCAGGAGGGAACAAAGGGGGGCTTACAGGGCTCCGGAGGACGGATTAGTTCCCAGGAGCCAATGGCAGGGCCTGTTCACAGGGGCAGAGAGACGAGGGCCGGCTGTGGCCCTGACTGTGGGTCATAGCACAGACACCGGTAGCACTGACCCCCCTACTACCCCCCAACAACCCCTGGCTGAGAAGGATGGATTTTGAAGTGCTCTACTAAGCCAACTGGAGTGCTAGAGAAGGATGAAGGAGGACTAGTGGAAGGAGGATGTGGAATGAAGAAGGAGAAGGACTGGTGAAGGTGGAGGTGAATAGAGGCTCTTTACCTTTACACCTTCTCAAACATCAGCCTACAGTATCAGCCCTGACATGACTAGCCTCCAGTAACTATGGGACATTTACAGCTAATGGGTTAGCCATGCATCCCAGCCTGGCAGACTGAGCAGGGTCACTGTCCAGTCACCCAGACAAACACTGGATTATTCCATTTTCATTAGATTACTCCACTGTCACCATCACTTTGTTACTATGTTACATCACTAGTCTCCTTCCTTTCACAAACAGTAGTAATTAATCGGTAGTTGTTTGGGCATGAACTGCCCATGTTGTGGTTTTATCCCTTTAAAAAGAAGAATACAAGGTTTAGTATTGTTGGGGAGAGTGTCAATGTAGGGTGAAGTTTCCGAACTGTAGTATTGGCCAATATCAGGACACACTTTAGCTTTTAAATGCAAAGATCCCAGTGCCTCTACTATGATGGAACATATTGTAGTGTAAAACGTGCTCTGAGCTCTGAAACATCCTTGACACGTTTACGAGCACACAGTTATCATCATCTAGACAGTTGGGCCATTTATCACATCAAAGGAACAGCCTTGTTTGTTGACGTACAACAACAATGGCAGCTAAATTGTCCGGACTTGTACAGTACTGTATAACCACACTGTCAGACTCCTATCTGTCTCTCCCAGGCAGTGCTGGGTGGAAAAGGTACGGCAAGAAGAGATTTAATAGCAAGCAGACTATTTTTCCATTTGAATTCATTTCACCTTCTTACTTTCAGGGTTTAGATCAGAAAAATGGAGTGAGGCAATAGAGCAAGAGGCAAAGAGAGAGAGAGGGGAAAAGCAGAAGGAAAACTGATGCCCTTTCCTACAGCTAAATTAACAGGAATCACGTGGAAAACAATCTGAGCCTCCAATGAAAGGGGGAACCATTAAAATTAGCCCCGAGCTATGGACTGCACCCAATATCACTAAAGCTGCACTCACTACAGATGTGGAGGCTGGCTTACAGGCAAACTATGCTCTGTTCTATAGCTACAATTAAAATCAACCTCTCTGCCAAAAAATAGGAGAGGAGAAGAGGGGGAGAAAGGCAGACATGGAACATCAAAGACAGATTGAAATGTGTAGTCAGTAATAAGACTGGTCTCCAAGCCCTTGGGTTCTCCACGGTCCCCTTGTTAATGAGAAATTTTGACCTCTGGTTTGTAAGTTAAACTTGTAATCTCGGTTAATGAAGTAAATCAATCCCAACTTGGAGTGTGCAGTTTCTCCCCTCCATCCTCCCCCCACCTCCCCCTTCCTTCTATCCTCCCCCGTACTCTCTTCCCTTCCTTTTCGCTCTCTTCTCCTCCTCTTCCCTCTCCTTCCCTCCCAACGCGCTGCCTGGGAGTAAACGGCCATGTCTTCAGCCAGACAAACAGGAAAGAGAGGCAGAGAGGAGAAAATTGTTCTGAGGGGAGGAGAAGGGGACTGGGACTGGGCAGGCAGGCCAGCTGCTTGGTTAGGGAGAGCGGACATCCACCACTCCCTCCCTCCTCCCCTCCTCCTCCTCTCCTTTCCCCTGCCCATTCCATCCGTCCAGTGGGATTTCACTGAGAGCACAGTGGAAGAGGCTAAAGGTGTGCTCCTCTATTAACTGTCCTTAACATGTTCCTCGGAGGAGTAACTACTGTATTGCATCGGAGTGTTTTTCCCTTTGCTGTTACCATATGGAGGGTTTTAACGATATTTGATTGGTGCAGTCAATGTATTCATTGGCCTTGACCTCCAATTGGCTGTCATTTGAATCCCTCAACAGAAAGGAATGCAGCATGAGTAACATATGGAATTTTGAAGAGGTTCTGGAATGGAGCCCACATTTACATATGTAGTGTGGTGATATAATGAGCTATGCAGGAGGACTCCTGTGGGTTATCTCTACAGCTTTAACATGGTACATACATAGTCCTGATTAGAGGGGGCACCAAGAGGCTGTTATCGGTTGCGTAATGTCAGTAAGATCGTAATGCTCGTTTTACTTTTTGTCTTTAGGCAGTTCTATTTCTTTTTCCAGAGGGGGACAAATAGAGGAGATGAAGTTGAGTCTTTAAGAAGGGTTACAGGAGCTGCTGTACTTGGCCAGATGCCATATTCTTAGAGCTGTACCATACTGCACTTTGCCAGCCAGCATCCCTGGCATCACAGTGCAATGCTATAGACTATAGACTACTGATCGTAGGCTGACTGCTGGTTAAAGTCCTTGAATAGAAATCTGTTTGTGATCTTTGTCACTTGGAAAATATTTGTTTTATTCTTTTGTCCTCTTAATAAAATGAACTCTGTTATTGTGAGACAAACATCAGGCAACTGAATACAGTTTGAATTGAATACCATATTTTATTATCTTTCATATTTAAATGTTAACATTTTTCCCGATGTATTTGTGTCATGCTCTTTGAATATGTATGGAATGCAGAACATATGAATTGATGAGATGGCCATCATCATGCATGGCTGGTTAGGTTCTTTATAAAACTGTCAACACAGATTAAAATCAATGTTTTTAATTCCCACATGAATGGAAATAGAACTAACAGATTCCAAGATCAGAAAGAGTTAAATAGTGATGAATCATGGTGCTAAAGATATGACACTGTGCGAAGATGCGTGTGTATGTGGCGAGCGTGTGTGTGGCGAGTATATTGTAGACGTGTACCTGTAGACATGACATTAAGTATGATTAATTACACTATGGGTCATTGAATATTACCAACCTTGGATCATATTCAATCAGGTTTTCCATGACAAGAACAACATTCCTATTGTGCTGATTAATGCACTTCACAAAACAATGCTTACAGGATGAAACAATCACTCCATAGTGATTACTCAACCCCTTACACATGTATAGACTTGGTAGCCTATTTGACTGTGAAACTCCAAGGTAGTTATGGCCAGTCTGGAGGCCAGGTGGCTGTTGTACTAGGTGACAGTGTGTGGCTGGGAGTTCCTGTCCTCCTGCAGCTCCTGATAGACCTGGCCCCCTCCAGTCCACACTCAGCCCTGAAAAGCCTGGCCCCCTCCAGTCCACACTCAGTCCTGAAAGACCTGGCCCCCTCCAGTTCGCACTCAGCCCTGAAATCCCTGGCCCCCTCCAGTTCACACTCAGCCCTGACATCCCTGGCCCCCTCCAGTTCACACTCAGCCCTGAAAGTCCTGCCCCCCTCCAGGTCACACTCAGCCCTGAAAGCCCTGGCCCCCTCCAGTCCACACTCAGCCCTGAAAGCCCTGGCCCCCTCCAGTCCACACTCAGCCCTGAAAGCCCTGGCCCCCTCCAGTCCACACTCAGTCCTGAAAGCCCTGACCCCCTCCAGTTCACACTCAGCCCTGGCTGCCCACCAGCTTCAACAAGCACACCCCACAACTAACCACCTCATAATCACTGAGTAATAGAGGCTACAGGTTTCCAAGAAATTAGACCACAGTTACCAATGAGAGGCTACTGCCTTATGCCTTCAAGCTCAGAGGATGATAGTGGTTTGTGAGGTGAGAGGAATGCCGGTGAAGATTTTGCCTAAAGGGTTAAAGAAGCACTGTCAAATGAAATGGACAGTTGGACCAGATTCCTACCTTTATAGCTGGATTCTCTAATGGCCCTATCATAGACATTGCTGTGTCCATGCTGGACGTCTTTGCTAGCTGAGAGGACTCTGGACATAGTAGCAGCGAGGCTATTAGGTGAGTTGTCTCAGTTGTCCGGCAGACTGATGAACAGTCCCTGTCCAGACTTGCAGAGAGAGAGACATCAGGGAAGCTTTTCAACCCTTCTAGAGTAACACGCCTCCCACTGGCTCTGTGCTTGTAAAATACATATAACAGTCATCATCGTATCACATCGCTGAGTTGAGTGATCTTGTACACTGAGGAAATTGTTCAGTCAGGAACATTTACATATCGGAAAACTTATGATAAATGGTTTGATCACACATTGTTCTGTTGTAGGGTTTCAAACAAACAGCAGCCTACTCTGTCTCCTCAGACAACAACAGCTCTGTTACCTAACCACATTCCCCTGACTGTAATCATGTTTGTGTTTGTGCTGACAATCTGCTGGGCAGTGTGAGATCCTGGCATGGAGAATGGTCCAGAACCAGACAATGGGCCAGTGTTATAACCTTGGATCTATGACATGGAGACCAGGTGTGTGTCCAAAATGGCAACATATTCCCCATATAGTGCACTACTTTTGACCAGAGCCCTATGCAGACCCTGGCCAAAAGTAGTGCACTATATAGGGAACAAGGTGCATTTTCAGACGCAGACTAGCCGTTCTGTCCATTCTACACAGCCCATTAGTTTAGTACACTAGATGGCCATGCCTGTAACAAGCCAGTGGAATGGAGCAGTCTGTCCAAGCTGTAAAAATATACAAACTTAACATGCCTCATTATTTTAATTAGAGTGAAACTCAGATTTTTATGGAATTCACAATATTCTTCGTCGACTTCTTTGTGGCATTAATAAATACATTTTTACATTTATATATGTACATAAATGCGTGTATTTGTGCTAATACTGTAAAATAATCGTTTAGATAAGAAACTCCTATATTTCCATATTCATGGTGAAATCAGTGATCCTCCACTTTTCTCTGCCTTTAAAACTTTGCCCTGAAATAATGGTTAAATATACAGTTTTGACAACAAAGTTGAGCCCCAGGCAATTAAAAGATACCCATCTTAAAGAAATTAATTACCTCCCTTGTTAATCTTGATATAATTAAATTTCTGAAGAATGAAATTTGCTGCAGTTTTTCTTGTGCTACTGGTGCCATGGAGACAGGGCCGATAAAACCTGGTTCTTCAGCCCACAGACGCTGCCTGCTGGCCAGGGACATGGGGACATCCCAACATCCAGGGCCCCATCCAAACCCCCTCTCCCCATCCCACTGCCGTCCTCCAAACCCCCTCTCCCCATCCCACTGCCGTCCTCCAAACCCCCTCTCCCCATCCCACTGCCGTCCTCCAAACCCCCTCTCCCCATCCCACTGCCATCCTCCAAAACCCCTCTCCCCATCCCATCCCACGCCTCCAGTCCACTTACAGAGAAAGAATAAATAGAATACCTCTATACTAGCCGTCATTTTATATTTTCTGTCTAATACCACACTCTCTCTGTTTCTTTCCCCAGGCCTGGAGGAGCTAGCTAAGAGCTCTGGGTCTCCAGTCTAAATTGCGTCTCTCAGTCTGTCAGTGATAACATAACGTAGTTGTATGAATTGAGGGTTTGGGAGGGCTGCTAATGAAGTTGTCGATATGAAGCGGCCTAGTCATCCTGTGTAACTGCAGTGGCAGGACCCCTGAGAGATCAGTCAGAGAGTATGCGCCCTCCTCGCTGCTCTGACTCGCTCCAGGAAGTCCTGTGTGTCTTTGTGTCACTTAGTGGAGTTATTTATAGTGTGTTCTCTCTCTCTCTCTGTCTGATGTTAGAATTAGCCGTGATTGGTTTGTGCAGTGTAGCATTGTGACATCGCCGGGAAAGTGGTTGGATTTGTTGTTACTATTTATTAAAGTTAGTTTTTCTTTTGACTGGATTACTTTTGTCAGCTACATTGTCAGCTCTAAAGGTTGGAGCCTTGGGGAAAGAAACAAGTGGAAATGCTGCAAATGATCTTTCATTAAAAGCTGGCATGGGGCAGAGGGAACATTTTTTGTTGAAATGTATAGCAGTAGGCAGAATAACTAGATGGCAGGAATGCCAACATAAACATAGAGATTCAAAGTTTTCCACAACAGGATCTGATTTAATATGTTTCCTTGTGGAGGTTAATGTATACTGCTCTAACTGAAGAAAAACAGCAGATCTGGCCTCAACTTTCTAGATAAGACGAGGTTACTGTATAATGAATGTTCCATCGTTATATCGTGTACTTAAAGTGCAGCATTACTTACATGTGCTCTTTCTCTAAGCAGACTAGAGACACAAGTAGATGCTTTTTTCAGAATTAACATTCCACATTCAGACAGGCTTAGTTTGCTTATTAGGATTTTTAATTTTTCTTTCGTTTTGGTTGGTCTCAGTGTCTCGTGTCCGCAGCATGACTTAGAAAGAGCATTCCTTATTACTTTTCATTTGAAGGGCCTTTGGTCGCTTGCCGGGGAAGGTTTGATTAAAAAGAAGGGCACCATATTGTTTGCAGATGGAGGCGCTTCAGGAAGACTCTAATTGAATTTATGCATTGAGATGCCAGGCTAGTCAAAGCACCTGTCTGGCACATAGTAGGACAGCATGCATGTGGAAGTATTACTGAAAAATCTGTCAGCTGGTTCTCCACTATCAAATTCATGATAAATGTTACTGTTTGCAATGCAGAAGAACTCAAAGAAGAACCAATGAGTAAATAGATTGTTGCTGGTGTGGTATGTAGATAATTCCCTCTCTGTTGGAATCATTTGTTGTGGGAGTAGACTTGGGTGTATTTTTTCCATACCTTGCTTCACATCTCAAACATAAACATACTTCAATCATAAACAATCCTTTCAGCCCCTTCTCAGTACTACAGACCCTAGTGTGCAGTAGACCCCATCCACCCCCCTTTCTCTCTCTAGCCTTCCACTGTGAGAGAACTTGCCTTGTTCTGGCAATTACTCTGCATCACCCCTCTAATATAGAGCCAGCCACCATTCCTTTATCTCATATCAATCAGTGCTTCATTCAAATGGCTGATATGCCCTTTAACAAACAGACTATAAAGAACCTTTTAAATGGTTACGTTTTGTACATTTCTATACATTTGTTGTGATGCAATTTATTCCTCTCATATGTTACTTTTTATGATAAAAACAGTGTGGCTAAAATTAGCCCTCTAGAAAATAGAAAATGGTGCAGGAGAATAAACAAGGCAGCGAGTGGCTCCGTTAGTGAGGATGGGTTATTGGCTGACTTGCTTCTTCTCATGGCGGCCCATTAAAAGTGTTAATGTCTGCCCGCAGCAGCGCCTGGGGGAACAGAAGGAGGCCATGAAAGGCATATTTCACATGCATCAGACACTGGAATTAAATAGACCAATGTTCCCTAAAAATACTGAAGTACATCTCTTTCTGATGTGCGTCCCGGGCAAAAAATTCATTGATCTTGGAATGTCCCTTGGCAATTATAAAATATTAAATCCAAGTCACACTTTTGGGCTCCAGCTTCATTTTTTCTTCTGGCGCTTTTCCACCGCTCTCCCATTTGATCAATTTAAATGGAATGGATGGTAATAAAACAGACGGCACTAATAATAATACCTCAGAACTGGAGGTCCTTGGTAGGTTCCAGTGTTGTTTCTTCCTTCTTTTTTGGGGTATTTTTTCCTAGATATTCCTGGACATTAAACAAGCGATATCTCCAGCAACAACAGAACAGACTGAAGACTTCACACTAGAATTCCCCTGCAGTTCCATCAAGCCATGCAAATGACTTTCATTTCACCACACCGGGGATTGAGACGTGCGTGTATGATATATTTATTTCTAAACACAAAGTCTGTTCAGTCTCTTATGTTCCAGAACTCTGGGGACGACAATTATTTGTCAGCTGCTTTTCATTTAGGGCAGTGGCCCCGGTGCCTCCCTCCCCGTCCCCTCAGTGTCCTCTGAGATTAGAGAAGTGGTCCACAGTTAATTGCCCAAATCATTAAATGTAACGTTGGTCTCAATAAATTTATTCACCCAGCTGTTTGATAAAGTACACGGTTCATTAAGTCCTGCACTTGTTTGTCGTTTGCCTAATTAAGATTTAGAATCGATCATTGAGTGCCGTAATGTACAGTGTAGTATAGCCTAGCCAAGCTTGTTGTACAGGATCTGGGTGCTGTAATGTACAGTGTAGTATAGCCTAGCCAAGCTTGTTGTACAGGGTCTGGGTGCTGTAATGTACAGTGTAGTATAGCCTAGCCAAGCTTGTTGTACAGGGTCTGGGTGCTGTAATGTACAGTGTAGTATAGCCTAGCCAAGCTTGTTGTACAGGGCCTGGGTGCTGTAATGTACAGTGTAGTATAGCCTAGCCAGGCTTGTTGTACAGGGCCTGGGTGCTGTAATGTACAGTGTAGTATAGCCTAGCCAGGCTGGTTGTACAGGGCCTGGGTGCTGTAATGTACAGTGTAGTATAGCCTAGCCAGGCTTGTTGTACAGGGCATGGGTGCTGTAATGTACAGTGTAGTATAGCCTAGCCAGGCTTGTTGTACAGGGCCTGGGTGCTGTAATGTACAGTGTAGTATAGCCTAGCCAGGCTTGTTGTACAGGGTCTGGGTGCTGTAATGTACAGTGTAGTATAGCCTAGCCAGGCTTGTTGTACAGGGTCTGGGTCCTGTAATGTACAGTGTAGTATAGCCTAGCCAGGCTTGTTGTACAGGGCCTGGGTGCTTGTCTTTATCTTGGGTGTTAAGGAAAGGCATCCGCTTGATAAAGCTCTACCATTTAGCACACTGACTGCAATGGGAATTAGACATCCTGTGCTAATTAACAAGCCCAATTAACTGTGAAATTCAGGCGTTTTTGACAAATAATCTCAGCAGAATTCAGACATCATCACCCTAGACGGTATCATCATCTACCTCTCAATGAAGAGAGGGAGCATAAAAGACTTGTGATTTTGGAAAGGTGCTCGACAATTGTTTGTTTTGCTCAACCCCATAGGTTAAGTTGTTATTCAAGTATATCACATTACAAAGGTTTTCATAGTCAGTCAGGTGGGTTGGATCAATTTAGCACACTTCCTTAAGAGGGCCACCACATATGTTACTGAAAACTACATTTCTATTGGATGATGCCTTTTTTTATCTGGTTGAATAGCCTAATTGCCGTTCTAGAACTGAGAGCAAAGAATTCAAGTAAACAGACTGATTGCTCCTATTTGTGAGTGAAGCATTAACAAGCCAGGGGGAGCGTTAAGTCTTTGTTCTCTGAGGAGAAGTACGGGACAACAGAGCTTTGTTGTGGTTGGAAATGGTTGGAGTGAGATCAGCTGGCCAACATGTAACTAACTAACTTAAGGCTCTCCTGACCAGTTCTTACTGTTCACAGGAAACAAAGAATTGTCATCGCTGAGAGAACTTCGCTCTGTGGCTTTTGTGTCTCATTCCCATTTTGATTCATTATCACATGTATTTTTTAGATTGCATCAATTATGTATTTGTTGGACTAATGAACACTCTCTCGACTGATAGAACTTTGGGAGTTTGAGTTGTGTGAAGAACCGGATTTGGTCTGCCCAGATTGCGTCAGTGCGGCTGATTACATGTCAGTTGAGAGCGATAGATGTGGTCTTGCTGCAAGGCTTGGTGGGTCTTTGTCAGTGTTTATATAAACCCACAATGAAGGAGAGGGAGCCAGGGGAAGTAAACATACCTCCTGGGTCAGACTGGATTACTGTATGCAGTGTGTGTGTGTGTGTGTGTGTGTCTGTGTGTGTGTGTCTGTGTGTGTGTGTGTGTTCCCCGGTTGAGGGGCTGACCCATTGACAAGCATTAAACAGGCCCCTGCTGGCTTTAATACCTGTCCATTACATCCACTCTGCTGTCTGACAGAGGACACTACTACGGTGTAAACCAGGCACATAACATCCACTCTGCTGTCTGACAGAGGACACTACTACGGTGTAAACCAGGCACATTGCATGGCGCTGTGCTCACGGTGATTTGGATGCTGTGCAGTAGCAGTTTAATAGGAAGTCTACCATTGACTGGGAACACAATGGCTTTGGGTGTGTTTGAATATCAGGCAACGCTGGAGGTGTTAGTCGGCAGGGCGGGCGCCGGTGGGCACTCCCACAGCTTCCTGCCCCTGGTGCAGGAAGAATGAAGCACTTCCTTTTACATGATATGTAATTATTATGGCAGACAAGGGTGTGGGTTTAATACCGAGTCAATATGTAGATAAGGTTTTATACATACACACAGTTAGATTAGCTGCCTGAGAAGACAAAATGCTGTTACTGTAGAACAGGTTGCCAAAACGCTGTGCAGGTATACTGTGGAAGCCTTCAGGGCCTCTGCAGGAGAAATCTTTTGAGAGAAATTAAGGTTCCTGAGGACGTGAAGAAGGCTGGGGAGGGAGTGTCCCAATAACTGAAGACAAACTGGGAGCTGCACATCTTTCTTAACCTTTGACCCTGTGGGTGTCTCGTCTAATTGGGCCGAATGGAGCCTAGACTCATTCCCTAATCACCAACGGTATGCTTCTCATACTCTCTAGTACTGTCAAGAAAATAAGGATTTTTAAATTAGATGTAAAATGTACTGTAAATGTCCCAGGTTTGACAACCCCTTTCAATATGACACCCAGACTTGGGTAGGTAGGTCAAACATGCACATGGAGTTGCTCTTTAGATTTAAACTCCTCAAGTTTCAGTTGGTTCTTTCTGGGGCATCTATATAAAACATGAAGATCATCTCTATCTGTCCCCTGCAGACCCAGGATGTTAATCAGAGCTGCTCTTCAGACGTAACCTACTCCCCCTGCCTTTAATGACACACTGTAGCTACACGCTTTATACACGCTTTACATCAGGTGGGGATTGGTGACAGGAGCAGTACAGGGACAGAGCGTACGACGTCTAAGGCGATAGTTTGCAAAAAAAGACCCATTTATTTGAGATCAAGGACCTGTTTAGAGTTTGAACCTCCACTGGAAAACTCCTCTCTAATATCTCAGTGATCTGCATAAGCAGTCCCTTGGTGCACTGGGCTACATTACATGTTCCTTGGAAGTGAAAAGTGTCGCTTCTCGTATGTGGTTTTATGGGAAAACACTGACAGTTCTGGGTAGATGGGTAGAGTGTGGTGCTCTGGGATCTACTCTTGTGCCTATAGTTTGCCTCCCATTACCCTGTGAAGTCAGGATCTATTAGTACCACAGTACGATGCTCTATAGTTCTCTAATGTTGGCTACCATTATGCTAGCCTACTTTGTTTTCCCCAATTAGGCCATTTCTGTCTGGGATGTGTTCAGTAATGTGTTCAGTATCTGGTCATCCTTTACTCTTTCCTGAGTAGCTTCTTTATTTCTGTTTGCTGTTTCCTGTCCCTCCCTGCCCAAGTTCAGGAGTGATTCACTTCAACAAAGACATCTGAGTTGGACCACAGCCCTCATTTGGCACCTTTCTTAAAGGCCCAATGCAGCCATTTTTATATCAATATCAAAACATGTCTGGATAACAATGAACTACCATACTGTCCCTTAAAATCCCCCAAAAACTTTCTCACGCAAGAATTTTGCTAATACAGTCTGGGAGGGGAAACTTAAAACTAGCTGTTATTGGCAAAGACGTTTGAAACTGTCTTTCTTATTGGTCTATTAATCAATTTACTGAATGGTGATGTCATCATGGAAGCCGAAACTCCCGCCCTGTGTAAATTGTATTTTCAACCAACAATTATCCATTTTTTTTCACTCTTTCACAGTGTTAGCTTCATCTGCTGTTGTACAATATAATATAAAATACAGGAACAACTGAATTTTCACTGCACTGGGCCTTTAAAAGTAGCTAACCATCAGTTGAAAAACACCCCGACCAGTGCCTTGGTTATTAACTCAGTCACCACCCTCTCATTCAACTTGAA